>NC_043703.1:43427498-43550997 GCF_006229205.1 Suricata suricatta | reverse complement strand
GGCGGAGAGGGGCGAGCGCGGCCGGAGCCCGCGGGCCCGCGGGGAGTTGAGGGTCGACCCCCGCTAGGGCTGCGCTGCTGCCCGGGCCGCCGCTTCGTTTTCCTCAGTTCCCAGGCGTGTACCGACCGGGGTGAAGCTGCCCTCCGCGGCACACTCACAACTTCTGAAGCTGAGAGTGACCTCATTGTCAACTCGCGTGGGTGCTCCGTAGAACTTTTCTTGATGCGATGGCAGTGTTCTGATTTTGAAACACGTTTTACGTCAAGATTTTAGAATCAGAGAGCAACCAAAAAGGATGCGGAATTAAGCGGTTTCTGGAACTGAGGTCATGTCAGTTGTTAACATTCAGTTTAATTCAGTAACGCGTTTCCAGGCCTTCATAGGCTCAGTCTGAGCGGAGGGGTGGGCAGGAGGATGAAAAAGGTTGGCCCCTGCCCCCTGAAGTTCACTGTCTTCGGGAAAAGAGCAGAGAGAGGGGGATTAAAAGCACAAACACGGAAGCGGTGGCCACCTGGATGGAGGGCCAGGCGAGTGCCCTTCCTAGACAAGTGGGTGAGAAAGGGGCTTTCTAGGCGGAGCCCCTGGAGATGGGACACAGAGCCGGGGAGGGCTTAATGGTTGGCAGAACTGACCCTAGATCCTTGCGGTTCGTGGAAGGAGGGGGGTGTCCGATGAGGAGTCAGACCAGAAAGGTTGGGCCAGACTTAACACCTGTGTTTTGAAGAAGGGGCTTCTGGCTGTTCAGGTTAGAAGACTAGCACAGAACTGTGAAGCAGCGGAGCATCGCTAGAAAGGACAGAGCGCGAAAGTCGTGGAGTTGAAAGGTGACACAGCGGGGCTGGTAGTTCCCACTGTGACACTTTGTTCCTCCAGGTTTTCCGGAGAACACCATTAGCATAACAGACTGTGGAGTTTAACACTAGCCGTACTCAGTTTTACTTTTGTTCTGGAATTTCTACCTTCAGTTTCTTTACCTCAAAGGATGTATTGAAGAATTTTGGATCACTCTTTATTCTTCTTCTTCTTCTTCTTCTTATTATTACTATTACTATTATTATTATTAAGTCTCCTTATTCTGAGAGAGAGCAGACACCCAAGCAGAGGAGGGGCAGAGAGACTGGGAGAGAGAATCCCAAGCAGGCCCCATGCTGTCAGCACAGGGCGGGATTTGGGGCTCAATCTCAGGAACCGTGATCTGAGGTGAAGTTGGATGCGTAACTGACTGAGCCACGCAGGTGTCTCCTTGGATCACTCTTCGATTTCAGATTCCCTCCACGCTTTGTTAGATTGGGCGTTAGTTCTTCAGTCTAGTTATACATCTTCATTTACAAACTTGGTCTTTTACGTCTTTCCAACATGACCCCACCTCCTGTAGAAAGGCGGGTCTTGGGGCGCCTGGGTGACTCAGTCGGTTGAGCGTCCAACTTCAGTTCAGATCATGATCTCACTGCTGGTGGGTTCAAGTCCTGCATTGGGCTCTGTGCTGCCAGCTCAGAGCCTGGGGCCTGTTTCAGATTCTGTGTCTCCCCGTCTCTCCGTTCCTCCCCTGCTCATGCTTTGTCTCTCTGTTTCTCAATAATAAATAAATGTTAACAACAACAACAACAACAAAGGCTAGTCTTATATTTTGGTTCCAAACACATCCTAAATTTTGTGTATTTGTAGTATCAGGGAGCCATTACAGTGTAGGTTTTCAGTAAAGTCTGGTACAATTAACCTTGGGATGCCCCTGCCAATCAGAATTCACACCTTGCCAATCAGACTGCCAGCAGGGGTTTCTCTCCAAGTTTAGATAGAATGTTTCCTTTTGTTGTTATTTTGTTATAAAGCTACAGGAATGTTACTATATTTGTTACTTTATATTACAAATTATTTAACATGTTTCTTTTTCCACCATACTTGCTTTGTATAGCAGTGACTAAGAAAGGCAATAGTAAGCTATGGAGTTTTCTGGGAGTTTGGGAGTTACATGTAATTCCTAATGGGTCTTGAAAGGGTTAGATTTGTGTCAAAGGAAACAAAAGGATCTCCTAGGCATTCAGGTGGCCTGTATATATCTTACATTTAAGTACAGACTTACTATGTTAAAATACGGAATCTTAAAAGTTTAGGCAGAGAAGAGCACTGGAAGGAAAATTTATGACCAAAGAGTACCTTTGACCAACTTATTCCAGTTCTGATATTCTGAGTTTCCTCTTGGGATTCTCTGTTATTATCACTGACAAAACCATTTTTCTTAGTCTTTTCACTTAATGGCTTGTAGGACTCAAAAAGAAGCAGATGCTGGGGCGCCTGGGTGGCTCAATTGGTTGAGCATCTGACTTCGTCTCAGGTCATGATCTCACAGTCCATGGGTTCGAGCCCCACGTTGGGCTCTGCGTTGACAGCTCGAAGCCTGGAGCCTGCTTCAGAGTCTATGTCTCCCTCTTTCTCTGCTCCTCCCCTGTTCACTCTGTCTTTGTCTCTCAAAATAAAATAAAGACATAAAAAAAAAAAAGTAGATGCTAACCTAAACTATTATTAAATGTTTTCTATTCACCTAAAACAATAGGTTAAGGTAATATTTTATGCTGAAAAAAAAAAAAAAGCTTAGGTTTCTAGCCTATTATTCCAGTTTGTTATTTTCTGAGTACTCCCCCCCCCCCCCCCCCATTTAAGTCTTTAATCTTCATTAGAACCCCCACAAAATCAATACTTTAAAATATAACTCCAACATTAGCCACCCTGGGAGACTTTACAATAATTTTTTTCCCTTAGTGACGAGTACAAGCATCAAGTTTTGCTGATTTGAACTTTAAAAGTTTCAGGGCCTTCCACAGTATGGTGGTTACATTTAAATAATGCACCAAAGAGTGCATTGATCTTTTGTACTACTTAGTTATATGTGTGGAATAGACTTCATTATGAGAGGAGATTTTACTTCATTTGTATAGATAACATTTACCTAATACCTTTTTGGTTTTTTCTTTTTGGAGAATTTCTTAAGGGGGATTTGTATATTTCTACTAACCTTTAAAATTTTTTTTTTGAAAAAAAATTTTTTTTTGAGAGACAGAGACAGCGCAAGCAGGGGAGGGTCAGAGAGAGAGGGAGACACAGAATCTGAAGCAGACTCCAGACTCTGAGCTAGCTGTCAGCACAGAGCCTGACGCGGGGCACGAACCTACGAACCGTGAGATCATGACCTGAGCCGAAGCCGGATGCTTAACCAACTGAGCCACCCAGGGACCCCTAAACCTTTTGAATTTTTAAAATTTTTATAGAAATGTCAACCTTTTGATATTTTTATTTATTTTGAAGTTTATTTTGAGAGAGAGAGCAGGAGAGGGTCAGAGAGAGAGGGAGAGAGTGTGTCCTAAGCAGCCTCCACAGTGTCAGGGAGGAGCCCATTTTGGGGCTCCAGCTCACGAACCCGAGAGATCATGACCTGAGCTCAAATCAAAAGTTGGATGCCCTACTGAATGAGCCACCCAGGTGCCCAAACCTTTTGAAACTTAAAAAAAAAAAAAAAAAGAAAGAAAGAAACATGTTAGAACACAATTAGTTGTGATTATGTTTTTGAAAAGGTATTTTATGGGCACCTGGGTAGCTCAGTCAGTTAAGCATTCGACTTCAGCTTCAGGTCATGATCTCATGGCCTGTGGGTTCGAGCCCCACATCAGACTCTGTGATGACAGCTCAGAGCGTGGGCCTGCTTCTGATTTTGTGTCTCCCTAGCTCAGTGCTCCTCCCCCCCCCTTGCTATTTCTGTCTCTCTCTCAAAAATAAACAGATATTAAAAAGAAAACAAAAGGTTATTTTCCATAGAATTAGTGATGGGGTTGCTTAATGCCTCAGGCACAGATGAAGAAACTGAAGCCCTGAGGGAATAAAACATTTTTTTTTTTTTGGTTACATGTAGCAGAACCGAGAATAGAGCCCAACCGTGTGGAATAAAGATTCAAAACTCATTTCCATCAAGCCATGGTGACCACTTCTGATTTAAATTGTTGATAAGAAATGATACACTTTAAAATAGAAAATTGGATTAAAGCATTTTGTGGTATGTAAATTTACTTTCTTCTTTGGGAAAGATAAAGTGCTTATGCTGAGGAATGGAGATTTTGGAAACAAAGAAACCTTTATCTTGTGGTGCACCTAAGTGCTGATTAGGGTTATCTGAAAATCTGGTTACTTCTGTAGTTTTCTAAGTCTGAGACTGTCTGAAAAGGTAAGGCACTATATTGTATGTCTTTGCCTTACCCAGCAGTTTTGAGTTGAAGGCACCATAAGGTAGCATTAGAAATAGTGTGTTTCCATTTTTATTATGAAAGAACATAATTTCTGAGAAACTCCAGGTTCTAACGTATAAGGCTTAACCAGGTTGTGCTCTGGGATTTTCGTTTTTGTGTTTTTGGTGAGGAGCGCAAGGTTAGAAGGAAAACAGAAGGATAAACACAAAGGTCTTCTTGCCTTGAATTTCACCTTCCCTTTTGGATTTTCTCTTTGGTAACTGGTGCTACCACCGCACTGACCATCCTCTGGCCCAGGTGTATACTCCTTTCCCTTTCTTTCACCTGTAGACCACTAAGAAAGACTATAGCTTGTAACAGTCTATCAAAATTTAGTACAGAGAAGAACAACTTGAGATAAAGAAAATGGGAAGCACAGTGGCAGAATGGAGTATAAAGCGAATGCTCTCTCGTCTTGAAGGGTCTGCCTGATTCTACATGTTGCCTTGAGATAGGTATTTCTAAGTGGTACTTCAGGACATTTTGCTGGAATTTTTAATTCCTGACTTTTAACCTGTCCACAGGTGGAGAGCTGCTTTTCACATTCCATCATGTAGAAGCTTCCCCCCAAATACATTAGTGTCCATGACCAAGAAAGTCAGAGTCTGTTCTTTAGTCCACCCTGCACCTTTCTTGTAAGGTTTCTGTTGTCCGAGAAACACACCTCTTCTGCGGAAGACTGCTGGTGAATGGTCTCCGTCTTCAAGTGAAAAGCAACCTGGGGCCCCTGGGTGGCTCCGTTGGCTCAGCGTCCTTCAGCTCAGGTCACGATCTCGTGTGGGCCTGAGCCCCTCGTCATGCTCTGGGCTGCTTCAGATTCTGTGTCTCCCTCTCTCTCTGCCCCTATCCCAGTCACACTGTCTCTCTCTCTCTCAAAAATAAATAAACATTAAAAAATGAAAAAAAAAAAAGAAAAAAGAAAAGCAACCTCTGCAGTACCATCAATATAGCAATACCTTTATGTCCTACTACCCTGTTAGTGATAGTCGTACAATAAGAGTTTATACAAAAGGGTATCTGAAGTTTTGCTCCCTTATATTCCAACATAACTCTTAGATGTAAATTTGTTTATAAAGAATATTGGTAGCTCTTTATAAGGTTGTATATTAAGTGCAGGATATTTTATTATCTAGAATTATAAAATATTTTATCATTACCACTTTGATATAAACATACTCTAGGTATACTGTTTTGGAAAGGATAAGAAAACCATTAAACACACTTTTTAGCCGAAACAATCATAGATCGTGTTCAAGAACATTAGAAGGAACCAATTGCTTTATATTTTGGTTTCAAGGGACTGATCAGAGACATCGTATTTTGAAACATTCCCCATTTTTTTAATAAGCATTTGTAACTATCTCTTTGGTTTGCCTTGTTTGTGAAATTATAGTTCAACAGTAATAAGCCTTGTTGACCTTCTGTCTCAAAATATGTTACATATTGCCTGGCGGCTTCTACTGATACTATAAACTGTTAAAGAAAAATGACTGGATATTCTGTTAAACTGTGCAAGTTTTCAGGTTTCAAGGTGCTGTTTACAGTGATTTTTTTGGTGAATAACCTATAAATCTAGTTTCAACTGCCTGTAGACTTGACTGCCTCAGCCATAAAGGGGGTATAAAAAGAAACTCGCTACCTCAGCAAGTTGGAAATAATTTTCTCCTCTCACACAGCAGCAGATTTGCTAAATCAAATAAAAATTACATAGTAACAGTTCAAGAACCATAAAAATATAACTATATCAACTTTTTTTGGTTTATGTTTTCTCCTTTTGACAAAAGAGGAATATTGGCATTCTGACTTATCATGTTGCCATTAAGTCCCAACAATCTAGAAATTGTGACTTTTTGTAAGATGTAGGATCTGGAAGTGGCTGAAGAGGACTTTGCCTCCAGACTTTGTAGAAGAAGTAGACTGCACTCCCAGCAATGCAAAAATTTTTGTGTAAAAATTGACTAACATTTTCGTGAGGTCATGAGAATGAAAACAGAGAAGAGAAGAGGGGGTCAAGAAATATGTGGTGATAATGTAAAATATTAACAAGGGCATCAAGTCAAAGTGATATAGACAAAGAGGAAAGAACCACATCCATGCTCCAGAGCTGGACAGAGCCAACATGTACCTCAGTACTATTACCCCTACAGGGTTCACACCCCGACTTGATGGGTATCAGTCTGAATTTCACAGCCTTTAAAAAAAAATTTTTTTTTAATGTTTGTTTTTGAAAGAGAGAGAGACAGACAGACAGACAGAGACAGACAGAGCAGGGAAGGGACAAAGAGAGGGAGACACTGAATCCAAAGCAGTTTCCAGGCTCTGAGCTATGAGCACAGAGCCTGACTTGGGACTTGAACTCATGAACTGTGAGATCATGACCGGAGCCAAAGTCTGAAGCTTAACCAACTGAGCCACCGAGGTGCCCCTCACAGCCTTTAAACTGGAGACAGATAGCTAACCTCATCTTAAGATAGTGTTGCTGAAGATAGGGTATCTTCACAACAATAGGTGATTGCTGCAATAATACAGAGAAATATGTAACTCCATATAGTAATGTGTGTATTGAAATACACACAGTAAATGTTTATGCATCTTACACACAAGGCACCCTTTTTTTTGTGATGATATAGGAGTTGGTGAAAATTTAAACATGTTATATACTGGTATTTTGCTTGAGAAGTCTGGAAGACTTTCCAGAACTAATGATGTATAAGCAGGGCATGTTATATATACCATCTCATATGTTGTCTAGTCTTTGTTTAGGGGAAAAACAAGACAGATTCACTGATGCATTCATTCAACAAATAATTATTAAACATCTTGCTGAGGCAGACTCTTTAGTTCAATCAGATGTAGTCTTATGGGGAAAAGCCATTAATTACATATCAAAGCATTGCATCTGCAAAATATTCTAGAGATGAAAAGGGACATAGTTCTAGATGAGCTTATACAAGGGAATTTTGGTGTCTTTGTGTTGGTCAGAGAATGCTTTCTGAGATCTGTAGATGAGCGGGAACTAAATAGACTGAGTAAGGGTAAAGCAGCATATGCAAAGTTCATAGGGCAATAGGGAGCATGGTGAGTACAAAGGTCTGAAGGAGCAGGATGAGTGGAGGGCCAGACAGGGACGGGGTAGTGAGATGGGACTGGGAGATGCTTAAGGTCTAGTCCGTGTCTCTCGGGCCTTGCTTTTATTCTTGAGGCAGTAGAAGTCAATTGGAAAGTTTTATCAGGGATTGATGGTTGAAGTACGGATAACACCATAGTTAAATTTTGGGAAATGCTTGCATTGAATAAAATGGCTCAGAGCTTGGCATGAGTGGTTGGGCAGAGTGGTGGTGATGATTGAGATGGAGAGCAGAGATTGATTGGTATTTGGGAGATAAAATGGACAGAACTTTTAGATGGACTATACATGTGGGAAAGAGAGAGAAAAGGAGGTGTCAAGGGGTTGATCTAGGTTTCTAGCTTGTAGACCTAAATTGATTACAGTATAGTTAGATAGGGAGTATTAGAAAAGGACCACATTTTTGAGGAGTGGATCATGAATTGAAGTTGGACATTATTTGAGTATGAGGTGCCTTTGAGTCATCTAAGATGTCAATTAGATATTAGGAAATACTAATCTTGCACTAGGAAGAAGACTGGATTAGAGATATAAATTTGGAGTTATTTGAGTATAGCTGATGATTGAAATAGTGCATGGGTGAGATCATCTAAGTCTGCACTGTCCAGGATGGTAGACATTAGCCACATGAGGTTACTGAATACTTGAAATATGTCTAGTCCAAATTTGCATGTGATTTAAATGTAAAATACATACTGGGTTTGGAAGACTTAGTCCAAAAAAAGGATATAAATGTCTCTTGTTCATTTTTATATTGTTTACATATTGAAATAATGTCGTCAATATATTGTGTTAAAATACATTATTAAATTAATTTCACATGTTTCTCTTTACTTTTTAAAATGTAACTACCAGAAAATTTATAATAACCCATGTGGCTTGCATTACATGTCTATTAGATAGCATTGATCTGTGATCTAAAAATCAAACTATGAGTAAGAAGAGGCTAGGTTCAAGCACTGAGGAATTTCAGCATTTTAAAGGAGAATTAGCCTTGTAGGAGCTGCCAGAGAGAGGGAAAAGCAGTGGAATATGAAATCAGTGACTTTTCTGAAAAGAGAGGATGAATTATAACCTCCTCTCCTAATGCCTTTCTAACCAGGGACCCCAACATAACAAGCAATTCTGAAATATCAAAAGGAAAATTAAAAATTTGTAGTAGCTCATAAAATAATCAAATGTGTAAAGAAATAATTAGGATCTAGGACAAATTTATAGTAACAACAAACTTCTGAAAACAGTTGCTTTGAGAAAGAACATTTCACACCCCTACCAAAACAGTTGGTTGTCCCATGCAGGAAATATTATCAACATATTTGTAAGTGTATGTGTTTGTATTCAGTTAGAAGTAGTAAATGTCAATAATAGAGAAAGCTTTGGGGCGCCTGGGTGGCTGGGTCGTTTAAGCATCAGACTCTTGATTTCGGCTCAGGTCATGATCTCTTGGTGTGTGGGACTGAGCCCTGCTTGGGGGCTCTGAGCTGATAGCGCAGTGGCTGTTTAGGATTCTCTTTCTCCCTCTCTCTCTGCCCCTCCATGCTCCTTGCCCACACACACATGTGCTTTCTCTCTCTCTCAAAATAACAAAGAAACATTGTTTTTAAATAGAGAAAGCTTTGTATAACAGGTTGCTGTAAAAATCACATTTTTTCATAAAACTGTTTAAAATTTCACAACATTCATTTCACAAGTAACAATTTTCTACTCTACACAAAGCTTGAAAAAGTTTCATGTTCCTCGAGAGCACAAAAACAGTATGATGAAACATACTGACACTAAATTACAATGGTACTAACTATCATTCATCCCACAAGCACGTACCTGCCTGCTATGGACCGTGCATCCCACTAAATGTCAGGAACACCTCAGAGATATGAAGACTGCATCCTTTCCTACAGGAGCTTACAAAATAAGACATCAGCCAAACTATTTTAACTAATTAGAAAAACCAAATATTCACGTATTTCTTTGGATCTAATAATATTAGAATACAAAATATTAGAATGGCAAAAGAAAAAATTATTTCACTAACTTTATCATGATCATTTACCAACATTCTAGACACTTAAACTTATATACATCTCTGTTTCTCTTCCAAAACAAAACTTAAACTGAATTAATTTGAAAATTCATTATAAAATATTGGCTTAATTTATTTAGCAAGTTTTTTTCCATCAATATTTATGTTTAATGTTTCATATTATGTATTCTTAAAAATCTATCTATTAATTTTCAAACTGCCTAGGAATTTAATAGAATAAAAAAATTTTTTTTCTTAATATCTTCACTTACTATCCTTTATAGACGGGCTTCTGAAAAGCTACAGCTGAATTTTATTAGCATTTTTTATTTAGAGGAGTTTTGAGGCAATTTGGGGGGAATTTTAAAAAGGGACCTTCATATATCTGGTTATAAAAAATGTTTTTAACAACTACTCAGTCACTAATAATCCAATCCAGTAATCCAATACTGACCTAAGCAAATAATCTTTTCACAGAACTATTAAAGACTGTGGCCTTTTTAAAAATGTTTCTTTAAATTTATTTTATTTTTGAGAGACAGAGACAGCACGAGCAGGGGAGGGTCAGAGAGAGAGGGGCACACAGAATCAGAAGACAAGCTCCAGGCTCTGAATTGTCAGCACAGAACCCAACGTGGGGCTCGAACCCACTAACTGCAAGATCATGACCTGAGCCAAAGTCGGACGCTTAACCGACTGAGCCACCCAGGTGCCCCTCATTCTGTGGCCTTTGATGAGGCAAAACAGTAGGTACTTGGACACTTCCCAGTTCATTCAGCTGGCATAGGGTTCCAGCCCACTGGGTTTTACATGAGGACCGTGCACAGGTTGCTCTTCTGTTAACTTCAATTATAAACACCAGAAAAGGCCATATAGATGTTAATGATTAGGGAAAGACCTTCTTCTCAGTGGCCTTCCTCAATTTACCATACTCAGAATGGCAGGATACCATTGACCCTTTTTGCCTGAGCTGAGAGCCTTGGTTGGTATGCACAGGGTTCTGCTCCCCCAAGTTTGCCATGATCTTTTGTCCAGGCTACTTGCTGAATCCCTCAGTCTTTCACACTACATTGTGAGTAATAGTGAGATTTCCCCAGGATTGTGTTAATTTGACTTCTTTCCTTAGTTATGCTTCTTGGTACAGGGTTAGTACCCAGGCTCTGTCAGACTCCTCTTTGGACATTTTGAAGTTTTACAAGGTCAGGATGTATTTTTGGTTGCTGCTGATAAATTCTTTGACCGCTTGTGGTTATTTGCTTTGTTTTTACTTTTTTTTTCTTCATTTAGTTAATTACACATTTATCAGAAGTTTTTATAAGCTTGTGTTAATTAGGTGTTTTATTTCATAGACAATGAAACTTTCATATACATATTAAAAATACGATTGCCGCAACAATACCATGCAATTGTGTCTGTGTTTACATCATTGCTTGTGCAAAGTAACGATCCCAAATAACAGTTAACTTTGTTGGTAGACATATCTAGCTATTTTTTGCTACTCAGAGACACCTGCCATTTTACTCAATAAATTTTCTACCAGTTACAAAGAAAAGATTTCTTTTGAAGGGATGTTTCCAGTTGAAAGATGTCTTCATATAATTAGATGTAGCTTCTTAACAATGAGAGGTGTTTTTTTCTTGGATTTGACATCATGAAAAAGATAGTCCAGTGTAGTGGTATAAATGTTAATGGGTACAGAGTAATGATATTTCTATGATACATGACAGAAATCATAGCATACTTTCTGGAGCTTGACTGTCTTGAAAGGGCAGTAGGGCCTTGAACTTTTTTATACTTATATGAGTAAGCATTTATATTGATATTATTTTAATTTAAAACCGGTCTGAGGTACAACCTTCTTAATACTTACAAAACTGCTTCGTATTAATTAGCTTGAAAGTTAGGCTGATATACAGAGCCCCACATTACAAGGTTCTAAAGAGTATAGCCATCATCACAGAAAAACCCACAGTGATGGGGAATCTGCTTTGTGCTGTCATTTATGGACCGAAGTTCCTTCCATCTAACTTCTGCTACTCCAAGTGTGGTCCTAAGACCAGAATCATTAGCATTACCTGGTACCTCGTTAGCAATGTAGAGTCTCGGTCTCTGCCACAGACCTACTAAGTCAGCATCTGTATTTTAACAGGACTCTCCCAGTTACTGTTTTGCACATTTAAGTTCGAGAAGCACTAATTAGGGTATGTATGTATTGTCACTGTTTTCATGCACATAGGTTAGCTGCAATATCAGAGTTCTAGTTAGCAGAAGGGAAAGGACAGCTGAGAAAAGTGGGACACCTCACTTCCTTGGTTCCAAGAATTTAATCTCACCTACCTGAAAGGGATTCTGGGACATGAGGCCTAGCTCACTGATTCTCAAGCTGTCTTCCAATTTTTAAAATTTCCAGTTTCTCACACGTCAGTACTTTTGTGAAGTATAAAATCTTACAGCAATGTCAAATTGCTTTTAGAGTTTCTAAATGGCTTACCTCAGTTTCTGTACTTACTCCATCATGAAGCAGTAACAAAGAGTTTGAAGACGGTACTGATCAATGGGCCACACTTGAAGTACTTCCCTTCCACCTGGACACATTTTGAATTTCTCATTTACTGATACTGTCAAATTATGGTAAAGTTGCATGAATTTGGTGTGAATGAATGAAGCACTTTTTCTTTTGTATTTTTTATTTGATTTAATTTACTTGTTAATATTCTACTTTAAATTTTTTTATTTTTAGTGATAGTCTACTGTGTGGAAAGGACTTTTTTAGTTTGCAAAGCCCTCTTTCTCTATTTATATGTCATTCTATAATAATAAATAGTATGTATATATTTTATTTGCTTATAAAAGGTCATTGCAAGCCTTCTTGGTTTAATCATGTGGCTGATACCTAGTATGACACATTAAAGAATGGTCTTGTTTATTATGAGAAAGCACCTTTCCACTGCCTTTTGTTAACTCTCTTATAATTTTGGTTATGAACTGATATGAACTAATACTAGTTTACCCTTGGTGTTATGTGACTTATCTGTGCTGTTGTCATACTGGCTAACATTGCTTGACGTGGTTTGATTTATTCCTGCCCAAACATGTTTTCATGAAAAATGAAATTGAATTGGACTGTTGGTGGTCTTTTAAAATGTTTTATTTTATTACAATAACTTTCATGTGTAAATTGAATTGTTTATCGTCACTGGTAATGCTATCCTGCCTTAAGCAAAAGTGTATTTAAAAAATGTATGATGATAGATTTCTGTGTATCCAAGACATGTATTTTCAAGGTGGAAAAATAGGCTGTTTGAGTGTTTTTGTTATATTCAGCTTGCTTGTTGCTGTTCCGGCTTGCCTGGTATTGCCCTGCAGCACCATTTTTTTTTTTCTTTTTTGCCTAAGTACCCCATGTAAGTTAACTAAGAAGTCAGCGGGATGTCAACATCGTGAAAGAAGAGTAAGCTTGCAAGCTTGAATTGATTTGTGTTCGAAACTGAGATTAGTAAATTACGTGATTTAAAAAAATTTTTTAACTTTTATTTATTTTTGAGAGAGACAGACAGAATGCGAGCTGGGGAGGGGCCGAGAGAGAGGGAGACAGAATCTGAAGCAGGCTCCAGGTCTGAGAAGCGGACCTCGAACTCACAAACTGTGAGATCATGACCTGAGGCAAAGTTGTCTTCGTAACCCACTGAGCCACCCAGGTGCCCCTGTAAATCACATGATTTTAAATAGTTAATTCATATTAGGATTATTAGTTAATTAGACCTATATTACAAAACTGGGTTGTCACGAGTGATTACTGAGAAAAAGAGAGTGGTTGTGACAACAACACTGTATTCTTGATTTTCAGTTAAGTTTATACCTACATTTTTGTTTTTAGTTTTAAGTTTTAATTGAAGTATAGTTGGCACAGAAACGTACTTGATGTGGTTTGTGGTTAAAAGCATGGGCTCTCAAGTCCAACATTCTAGAGCCAGGGTCAGTCCTGGTTCTGCCACTGATTAAATAACCTTGAGTACATTAGTTAACAGCTTGCTCCCTCAGTTTCTTCATCTGTTAAATGGTACCAAATGTAGCCCCTAACCCATAGTATACTTATGAGGATTAATGAGTTAATACACACCAAGTGTTCAAAACACTGCTTGTCTTTTGCTGAGCGCCCAGTAAAGACTTGCATTCTTTCTATTGCATCTTAAGCCGGGACTCTCATAATTTACTGTTGCCAGTAAATAAATTCATATAATTTGCACATGTGTGGACTTCTGAAATTGTGTTACTTTTGAAAAAATGTGTTCTTTATTTTAGAATGCCTAATATCGTCTCTTAAAGGGTTACTGTCTAAGACAAAAGATAAAGACAAAATCCTTGTATCTTATGGGTTTTGAGTCTCATTATAAAGTGTGTTTTAGTGGTAGTCTTATAAATGTTGGTGCCTCAAATTAAAGATAAATAATACAGGGTGAATATTGCATACATTATTTTACTTGTACAGGAAGAATAGAAAGACATTTGAGAGAGAAAACTGTCAATATGCAATCTATAATTTTGGAAGCAAATTTAGTTAAGTCCCAGAAGTTGAAGGTAGGTAATTTACCATTCTTATTGAAATGTTGCCTTGTTATTAAGCATTTGCCATTTAGTGTTATAAGGATAAATAAGGGGTAATGGGGTGTTCTCCTTAAAAAATAAATTTTTGGAGCCATTTATATAATATGTAAATTTATGGAACAATATATGTTTTTAAAGATTAAATACATTTTTTAAAGAGAGATATCTTTAGAGTCTGGTTTAAAACAATTTTTTTAACATTTGTTTATTTTTGAGAGACAGAGACAGACTGTGAGCGGGAGAGGGCCAGAGAGAGGGAGACACAGAATCTGAAGCAAGCTCCAGGCTGATGCTGGGCTCAGATTTAGGAACTGTGAGATCATGACCTGGGCCAAAGTAGGATGCTTAACCTACTGAGCCACCTAGGTGCCCTGAATTTGATTTTTAAAGAAAAAGGATTATGTAGCTTTATCCTAAGTATAGAGTTGGCAAACTATGGCCTGATTGGACCTTTGCTTACTTTATCAAACACAGCCAAATCAGGCTTTTGTGCTGTGGGCAGAGATGAGTAGTTGTTACAGAGATCCTACGGCCTGCCAAAACACCTACATTTTTTACTATTTAGCCCCTTACAGAAAAAGTTTACTTAGTTCTACCCTAAGTAATTAGTGAAGTAGATTTATTGGTCCATTATTACTTAGAAGAAGTTGGAATAAGTATTACTTGCTACTTGTCCAATATTTGTCAAAAGTAACTTTCTAGACCAACCACAGGCCTTGTTTATATCCTTATTTGCAATGACTGATATGAATGGAGCTGCCTCACAGATTAGTAAATTCTAACTATTTGATAGGAATGTGCCGGTACTTGTAGTGGGGCTTTCTATCAAATACAGAATTGCCAGGTGTTTTTGAAATGGTCTACTGATTTTAATAGAACTTTTCCATTATGTCCTAGGGCAGATAGAAATCCTTCATTGGTTTCAATTGAGAATTTCTATCACACCTGGACAACTTTTGGATTTTATAGAAAACCTAGACTACAGATAGTTTTTTATCAAATCAGTATACTGCTTAAGGAGAGGAAACTGGATATAGTTGAAAAACTTGTTAAAACATATCAATCCTGTGTAAAATATAGAAGTTGGTCATTAAATAACACATTGGGTAACCAGTCATACTTAAATATACCTAATTTATTTGTAAGAAACTGTTTTGGATTAGAAATAGAATTCATGAAAAAAATTTCATTCCTTAATTTGTCAAAGATTGAAGATTAAGTTTTTAACAGTGTCCAGGGGACTAGGCACAAAGGGTCTAATAAAATCCATTTTTTCAAAATCCATTCTGATTCATGTTTTTCCTTTTTGGAATGTGTCCTCAAATTTGTAGAGTTGCCAGTCCCACCTTGTAGAGATTCATATTCACTGGGATCTAGTAGTACATAGTTTCCATTTTTGACATTATTCTAATTATAGAAATTACATTGCTGTTTCATCAGAACTTTTACACTTCATCTAGCCACGTTGGTATACTGGAGGATAACTAACACAGTGATAACAAGCAAACATGCCATTTCACAAATATAACCAATGATAGGCAAATGTAATTACTGAGAAAACCAGACCCTGAAGTTTAGCTAAATTAAATAGACTACTGCAATCTTGATGGCCCATCCACACATTTGAAAAATATAATAGTTTTGAAGAGTACATTAGCTTATCTGTAAAAAGCATTAATTTTACATATCAAATTGTAAGATACTTAAATTGAATTGCTTTCTTTTCTCAAATGGCCACATTTTGTATGGATCACTTAATGGATTCCCTGCACCACCCTGGTGCAGAGATCTATTGAGAGTTTAAATCAGGACCATGAAAAGATCAGATTTGCTGAGTTTACAAAGATCACTCTAGCTTTTATTTCAAAGATGGGTTGAGAAATTAATATTCTGGCAGGGACAACTTAAGGAAAAACAATCTCGAGAGATAAACTTCAACAATGAATTTTTTTTAAGGGAAATAGAAGAAATGGAGAATTCGGGTTCAGACTCAGTGCCCTTGACTTGTTTCTTTCCTCCCCAACAATTTAGAAGTAAAACCAGGTAATACTATTTATTCTATTAGTGTTAATGCTGGTAGCTTTTGGATGTTTTTTGCTTAAGAGTTCTTAAATTTGTTGGATGCCTCAAAACTAAGGTATTCGTTTTAATACTATGTAGAAATATATGTTTTTGTTTTACTTATGTAATATATAGATTTATGTTTATGTAGAAATACTTTAAAAAATAAGGTATTTTGAAGTATAAATATTTTTTTATTTTTTAAATGTTTATTTATTTTTGAGAGAGAGAGACAGAGCATGAGTGGGGGAGGGACAGACAGAGAGAGGGAGACACAGAACCTGATGTAGGCTCCAGGCTCTGAGCTGTCAGCACAGAGCCTGATGCGGGGCTCAAACTCACGAACCACGAGAGCATGACCTGAGCTGAAGTGGAACGCACAACCGACTGAGCCACCTCTGAAGTATAAAGGTTTTTAAAGGAAGATCAGTCCTATAGGTCTTAGATAATATAGTTCTTAGATCTAGATTTTTGAAGAGGAGCAGGAATGTTATTTTTTTAACTAACGAAGTTTTGATGAAAAAGCAGTGATTCTAACAGATGGGAATACTTGCTGTCACTTTTCTCATGACTGAGCTGACACAATCAACTACAGATTCCCTTCTTATTTTAGTGCCATTTCCAAGCCAGTAGGTGAAGCTATATTTAAAACAGTCATTTAATAAGTAGATATTCATTAAAGAAGACATTTTTCTTCAAGATCTGAGTTTCCTTTTTAAGAAAATATTTTATGAATTCCTTTTCTGGTATTGTTCTGTGATTTGCCGCTTTAATGTTGAGCACATGTATGCCTGTATTCACACGTAGAATTCTCTCACTACGCCCGCCCACCATTGCCTCTGCTTCCTGCTGCAGTCTGACACGTGCTTCCTTCCACACTGCTGACATTCTTGTGTTGAAGTTACCAGTGACCTCCTTGTGAGGCCTTTCCTTACGGACCTCTTTGCTGCATTGGAGAGAATTAGTCAACTCACTTCTTGAAATTCACTATTCCTTGTCTCCCCTAACACTGCAGAATTCTTGTTCTCTTTATCCTTTCCGATTATTCATTTGCTGTCTTTTTATGGCATTCTTATATCACCCTTCCCTGCCTTTTCTTAACTTTCCCTGTTTGGTACTACCAAAGTTCTGTTTCTGTTCTGTGTTCTCATTCTTCTTCTTTAACTGGTGAATCTCATTTGATTTCATATTTAGGTTATTTCTACATGCTGATGATTTCTAAATCTTCCTAAGCCTGCATTTAAAATTGTGACAAATTTTGAAATACACAATTTGTATTATCTTGCTGCACAGTTTGAACTAAATATCACAAAGGCACCTCAGACTTCAGTGTTTCTAACTGTGCTTCTCTTTCTCAGTCTCCCAAATTCTTCTCTTTCTATTCTGGCTTAGTCGGTGGTACACTCATCTCACCAGTTACCTAAGAGTCTGTTTTACCATATTCTCTTATATTTAAATGATGACTCAGTCCTGTCTGTTTTACCTTCTGAATATTTTTCCATTTTAGGCCTTCATTCTTGGGAGCATATTAGTAACTTCCTGATTGGTCTTCTTCCTCTCTCAAATCCATCTTTTTCCGGGGCTGTTAGAATAAGTTATTTAAAATAGTTGTTTAAACTTTAGATTTCTCATGACCTGCAGGATGAAGTCTGTTTTCCATACAAAGATTTGTACAGCCTCTCGTTTCTCTCTGGGCTCCTTTCTTGCTCCTTCGTCTCCGTAGTTTCTACTCTAACAACATCAATTAGCTCATTGGTCTCTCATGTTTATTGGGTCCAGTTATTGTATCATGTGTCATCTTGCTGTTTCTGTCTGTAATGCTCCATTTAAGTTAGTTGATTCTTGCCTTTCATTTGATTTATTTTTAAATGTTTATTTCTTTATTTTGAGAGGGAGAGAGCGCGAGGCAGACAAAGAGAGGGAGAGAGGGAATCCCAAGCAGGCTTTGCACTATCAGTGCAGAGCTCCAAGTGGGGCTCAATCCCATGAACCCATGAAATCATGACCTGATCAAGAGTTGGGTGCTCTACTGACAGAGCTACCCAGGCTCACCTTGTCTGTCATTTTAAAACATAACTGTCATCTTTTATAGGAAGTCTGTAACAGGAAGGTGTCCTTTCTCTGAGTTCCTATAATATTTTATCTCTAGCTAATTGTGCTATAATTATTCATATATCTCTGCAAGTCAGCTAAGCTTCACTGAAACAATTTATTTGAGGTCAATGACCATGTTCGTTTTATCTTTGAATTCCCAGGACTAATGACTCAAATGTTTACTGAATAAAATGATGGGTCTTTTCTTTTTTAATTGTAGCATAATTAACATACATTAAAATGTGTAGGTCGTAAATGTTTAGTGGCAATAAGTTTCAATAGTTGTGTGCACTTGAGGTAGTCACCATTCCAACAAAATACAAAAAGTCCCTGTCATCCAAGAAAATTTTCTACTGTTTGGTCTCTTCTACTTGCCTGTTGCCCTCCTGGTCATCTTTTTCTGACATGTGTCACCATGAATTAGTTTTCCTGTAATTGGACCTCATAAAAATGGAATTACTTTTATCTGACTTTTTAGAAGCTTAACATGTTTTTGAGTTTCATTCATGTCCTTGCCTGTATCAGTTAGTTCATTCTTAATATTATATAGAATTTCATGTTTACATATGCCATAATTTAGTTATTTTCCTGTTGATAGCCATTTTGTGTTGTTTTTCGTGTGTGGTTATTAGGAGTAAGACTGTGGACATCTTGTACAAGTATTTTTGTGGGCATATGTTTTCATTTATCTCTTAGATAAATACGTAAGAGTAGAATTGGTAGATCCTAGGGCAACTTTATGTTTATCATTATAAGAAATAGCCACTTTATTTCCACAGTGGAGGTGACATTTTACACTCCAACTGACAGTGTGTGAGACATTCATTTTCTCTACTTCATCACCAAAATTGAGTGTTTTCACTCAATGTTAGCCATTCTTATATGAAATGGCATCTCGTAGTTTTAGTGTGCTTTTTCTTGAGGACTAAAGATAGTAGAATATTGAGCCCTTTTTCATGTGCTTATTGGTCATTTGTATATATTATTTTATGAAGTATCTATTTGAGTTTTTTTGGCATTTAAAAAAATTTGATTGTCTTTTAAATATTGGTAGGATTGTTTATATGTTATAGATACAAGTCTGTTGACAGTCACATATGCTGTGAATGTCTTTTTCCATCTTTTATTGGTTTATTTTATTAATAGTATTTTTTGATATTAGGAATCTTTAATTTTGGTAAAGATTAATTTTTGTCATCTTTTTCTTTTCCAATTAGTGCATTTCATATTCTCTTTAAAAATTGTTCCCCTACTTCAAGTTTATGAACGTATTCTTTTATGATCACTTTCAGAAGCTTTAGGGTTATATTTAGATATATGACCTAATTAATTTTGATGTATGGAGTGGGAAAGAGGCTATTTTATTTATTTACTTTTTGTACAAATATTCAGTTGTTTTGGTAACATTTGTTTAAAAGATATTTCTCTTTATTGGATTGACTTGGCATTTTAGTTGAAGATCTATGGACCATATTCTATGGGCCTGTACTTAGACACTATTGCATTTCATTGTTCTAGTTGACTTTTTCCATGCCCATGTCATAATTAATACAGTTTAATAGAAGAACTTATACTTCATATTATCCTCAGTGTAATTTGACTATCCTTGATCCATCTACTTTTGAATTAAAAACATTTTTTAAAGTTTATTTTTGAGACACAGAGATAGAACATGGGGGGAGGGGCAGAGAGAGAGGGAGACTCAGAATCTGAGGTGGGCTCTAGGCTCCGAGCTGTCAGCAGAGTCTAATGCTGTGCTCGAACTCATGAGCCATGAGATCATAACCTGAGCTGAAGTCATATTCTTAAGCAACTAAACCGTCCAGGCGCCCCTTTACATATGAATTTTAGAATCACTTACTTATGTGTTGAACAAAGTGCATTCAGATTTCTGATAGCTAGAAAATGGTAATAGTGTAGTAAACAACCTCTCCAAATCTCCTTAAACTATGTAAGCAATGAATTGTGGGAATCTACCCCCCAAAACCAAGAGCACACTGTATATACGCTTCATGCTAGTTAACTTGACAATAAATTATATTAAAAAATAAATAAAAGTTCAGATTTTATAGTACAGTTTTTTCAAACTACAAAAAAGCCCGCAATCTCCTTAAGCTATACAAACATGTATATAAACTACACAAACATGTATGAAAATTCTGGGTATAAACCACACTCTCAACATTATGTAAAGGCAGAGAATGCTGAAGCTATCAAACAGCTGAGGGTAAAAAGCAAATATTAGCAAAAATCAGCACTATGATTCCACACACTACCAGTCCAACCTTGTCCTACAGTAGGGTTTGGTGATTCAAGGCAGACTTTGTAAAACTTTTGGAAAAGCAGAAGAGAGATGCAAATGAAATGGCCTGAGAGTGAGTAACAATGACTACCAGAATGGTGAAATCTGCCCTAAATCTGAAAATACTCAAGTAACTTGGTATATCAAGAGAGTATTTTAAAGTATGCATATCTTAAAGGGACAGGTTCCAATTAAGGTCCCCAGGTGGGAGATTTAAGGAGATAGATACTGTATAGTGTGCCAGGCATACAACTTAGAGAGTATCAGATGACGTATATGCATGTGCTTACTTTTGGGCTCTCTATTCTATTTCTTTGATCTAGGTGTCTGTTTTAATTACTACTGCTTTGTGCTGTATCTTAAAATCTGGGATTGTGATACTTCCACCTTTGTTGTTCGTCCTCAAGATTGCTTTGGTCATTTGAGGTCTTTTGCGGTGCCATACAAATTTTAGGATTACTTGTTCTGTTCTGGGAAAAATGCTATTGGTATTTTAGTAGGGATCACATTAAATCTGTAGATTCCTTTGGGTTAGTATGGACATTTTAACAATATTAGGTCTCCCAATCCATGAGCATGGAGTATCTTTCTTTGCATTTGTTTGTGTCATCTTCAATTTCTTTCATCAATGTTTTATAGTTTTCAGGATATAGGTCTTTCACCTCATTGGTGAAGTTTATTCCTAGGTATTTCATCCTTTTTGGTGCAATTGTAAATGGGATAGTCTTAATTTTTCTTTCTGCTACTTCAGAAAGTGTATAGAAATGTAACAGAGTTCTGTAATTAATTTTGTATGCTGTAATTTACTGTATTTATTAGCTTTTTTGGTGGATTCTTTAGGGTTTTGTATGTATAGTATCATGTCATCTATAAATAGTGAAAATTTCACTTCTTCCTTACCAATTTGGATGACTTTTAATTATTTTTGTTGTCTGATTGCTGTGGCCAGGACTTCCAATATTCTGTTGAATAGAAGTAGTGAGAGTAGACATCTTCTGATCTAAGGAAATGCTGTTCCCCGCCCCCCCCCCAGTATGATGTTAGCTGTGGTTTTTTCATAGATGGTCTTTATCATGTAGTGATATGTTTCCTTTAATCCCATTTTGTTGAGAGTTTTTATCATGAATGAATATGGAATTCCATCACATGCTTTTCTGCATCTATTGAGATGATCATACGATTTTTATCCTTTGTTTTAGTTAATGTGATGTATCACATTGACTGAAATGCAAATATTGAACTACCCTTGCATCTCAGGAATATCACTTGATAGTGGTGAATAACCTTTTTAATATATTGTTGTATGCCTTTTGCTAATATTATGTTGAGGATTTTTGCATCTATATTCATCAGAAACATTGGCCTATACTTCTCTTTGTTTTTTTAGTGTCTTTGTCTGGTTTTGGTATCAGGGTAATGCTGGCCTTGTAGGATAAATAAAGTGTAGAATAGATAAAGCCTTTCTTCCTTGTCTATTTTTTGGAATAGTTTGACAAAAATAGGTATTAACTCTTCTTTAAATCTTTAGGAGAATTCACCAGCGAAGCCATCTGATCTTGTCTTTGAAATTTTTTGATTGCTGATTCAATTTCACTGCTAGTAATTGGTCTTTTCAAATTTCTATTTCTTCCTGATTCAGTCTTGGAAGGTTATGTATTTCTAGGAATTTATCCAATTCTTCTAGGTTTTTCCAGTCTGCTGGCATACAGTTTTTTACATTATTTTCTTATAACCCTTTGTATTTCTTTGGTGTCAGCTGTTGTTTCTTCTTTTTCATTTCTGATTCTGTTTACTTGAATATCCTCCCTTTTTTTATGAGTCTGGCTAAATATCAATTTTATTTATCTTTTTACTGAACCAGCTTCTGATTTCATTGATGTGTTTTATTGTTTTTTTTAAAGTCTCTGTTTCATTTATTTCTACTGTAGCCTTTACTTTTTCATCTTTTTAAAGTCTCTATTTCATTTTTTTCTGTTCTAACCTTTATTTTTTCCTTCCTTTTACTGGCTTTGAGCTTTGTTATTCTTTTTCTAGTTCCCTTAGGTGTAAGGTTAGGGTGTTTACTTGAGATTTTTCCTGCTTCTTGAGGTAGGCCTGTATTGCTGTAAACGTCCCTCTTAGAATAGCTTTTGTTCCAAAGTTTTGGACCATTTTGTTTTCATTTTCATTAATTTTCATGTACTTTTTGATTTCTTCTTTGATTCCTTGGTTGACCCCTGCATCATGTTATTTGTCCTCCATGTTCTTTCCAGATTTTTTGGGGTGGTTAATTTTTAGTTTCATACCAGTGTGGTCTGAAAAAATACATAATATTATTTCAGTCTATTTGAATTTATTGAGACTTGTTTTGTGGTTCAACATGTGACCTGCTCTGGAGAATGTTCTACATATGCTTGACGGTATCTTTTAAATATTAAAGTCATATAAAAATAGTTTTCAATATATCATAACTTAAGGAATTCTATACTTCTTATGCCTTTTTGAGAAGTCTAGAAGATGAGTTTCATTCCACCAAGTGATGTTTGGGAGACTTTGTCAAAAGGTTTGATGGTGAGCATTTTAAAACATGTATAAATATTTGTATAAGGTTGAAAGAAAGATGGGGATAAGGATAGAATACTAATGTAAAAGTGTTATATATTGTGACAACATTAGAAATAATGAAACTAGAAAGCAGGAGGAGGGGGAGAGGGAAAGAGGAAAATAGGCGGTAGGTACCAAAAGCACCTGATAAGTCAGGTATTAAAAAGTTAAATGAGGAGGGGTTCCTGGTGGCTCAGTCAGTTAAGTGTCTGACTTTGGCTCAGGTCATGATCTCACAATTCGTGGGTTTGAGCCCCGCATTAGGCTCTGTGCTGACAGCTAGCTCAGAGCCTGGAGCCTACTTCAGATTCTGTGTCTTTCTCTCTCTGACCCTCCCCTGCTCATGCTGTCTCTTTCTCTCAAAATAAATAAATAAATAAATAAAACATTTTTTAAAATGAGGAAACTGGACTCAAGGGAATTAAAAAAAGATAATGTACAAAGGCACTACTAAAACAAGAATAAAGGACTTTGTAAAAACAAAAAAAATTAACAAATTTAACAAGGAATACACATCTTGTAGATGAAGCTTGCTAAAATATCAAAATGCACAGTTTATAAAATATTGTAATAAAAGTGAGACCAAACACATCAGTCATAATGATTAATGTAAATGTGCTTTAGTCACTTAAATTTTTCAATTGCCTCATATAACAAGACCCAACTATATTTTATTTATATAGAGAGATACTTTAAAATAAACCGATTCAGCTCTGTGCCTTCCCCACTCATGCTCTCTCTCTCTCTTTCTCTCTCAAAAATAAACATACATTAAAAAATAAAGTGATTCAGAATGATTAACAGTAAAAGGATGGACAATGGACAAAAGAACCAGACATATGGAGCAATATGAGAACAAGGATAGTGATCTTGATATCAGATACGGTAGATTTCGAGTCCTAAAGCATTAAATGTGACAAAGAAGGTCAATACTAAAACCCTTCCTTAACAATTAAAGTATTCCACTTATGACCTTTTATGCATCAAAGGACATAGCAACTACAAGAAACAGCTTCCAGCAGCCTTTTTGTAAGAAAACCCATGGGAGATGTAGGGACAAAGCTAGAAGCATACTTCAGTACACTGCTTTCACTACTAAGTCAATCAAGAGGACCAATAAGAAGGTAGATCTAAATAATATGATCAATGAGGTTGATCTTACTTGAATATTAAATGCTACACCTTGATAATGGAGAATATACATTCCTATTGAGTGTTGATGTCACGTTGACCAAATTCATGGTGTATTAGGTCACAAAGAAAGCATTAGTTTTGATTACATTGTGATAAAACTAGAGTTTACTAACATAGGTCAAATAGTCTCTTCCATCTGGAAATTTTAAAAAATGACGAAACAGTTTCTTGATAAAAGGGGAAATACAAAAAATCATGGAGTTAAACATTAACCGTGAAGACACTGCATATTATAATTTATGTGATGCATTTAAAGCAATGATCAGAGAAAAATTCATTGCATTAACCATTGTTATCAATAAAAATGAAAACATAAAAGTAAACGCATTTTCAATTTCAGAAAAAACTAGAGGAAGGACAACAAAGCAAGCCAAAAGAAAGCACAAGGAAGGAAAATAATAAAGAGAAAAGCAAAAATTGATGAGGAAGAAAATAGAAGAACAGTAACTCTAATAAATAAACCAAATTCCTGCTGTGTTTTTCTCTGGCTATATGGTAGCTTTTTAACAACTGGCAGCTTTATTGATATCATAAAATTCACCCTTAAAGTGTACAATTCAGTAACTTTTAGCATGTTCACAGTGTTGTGCAGTTGTCACCACTATCTAATTCTATAATGTTTTGGGGCACAGTTGGTTAAGCGTCCAACTTTGGTTCAGGTCATGATCTCAGGTTTCATGGGTTCTAGCCCTGTGTTGGGTTCTGTGCTGACAGCTCAGAGCCTGGAGCCTGTTTCACATTCTGTTTCTCCCTCCCTCTCTGCTCCCCCCACCCTCCCAGCTCACGCTTTGTCTCTCTCTGTCTTAAAAATAAACAAACACTGAAAAAATTAATTCTATAACATTTTTATTACCCAAAAAGAAGGCTTATACCCATTAATCACTCCCTCCCCACACCCCTTTATCTTCAAGCCCCTCTAATCTGCTTTCTGTCTTGATTTGCTTATGGATATTTCATATAAATAATATCATACAAAATGTGGCATTATGTACTTGGTTTCTTTCACTTAGCATAATGTCTTTATGGTTTTCTTGTGTTGCAGCATGTATCAGCCCTTCACTCCTTTTTACAACTGAACAGTATTCCATTTATGGGAGTAACCACATCTTCATCACTTGATGAAAAGTTCTGGTGTTTTTGAAAAAGTTAACAAAATAGGCAAATCATTACCCAACTTACTCAAGGGAAAAAATAAAGTACAAATATATAAAATAAGAAATAAAGGGAATTAGCAATTGAAACCAAATTATTAAAACTATCATGAGACTACATTACAAGTACTTTTGAAAACCTATGTGAAATAAGTAATTTTCTAGGGAAATAAAATGACTGATGTTGGTCCTATTAGAGTTAGAAAGCTTAAGCAAGACCAATGAGCACAGAAGCAATAGAGAAAGTTATCAAGGAATAACTCCCCAAAGCACTCAAGCTCAGATAGTTTTTCAGGGGAATTCTACCAAATCTTCACATAATGTATAATTCTAAATGTTTTGTAAATTATTTCTGAAGAAAAGGAAGGAAAACTTCCTAATTTCTTTTAAGAAGGAAGTGTAACACTGAATCCTGAACCAGATAGACAGTACCATGAAGGAAAACTACAGACAAATACAACTCATTAATGTTGACGCAATATTTGTAAACAAATAATAGCAAACATAATTCAGTACTACATTAAGAAAGAAATGTATGAGTTTGGTTAAATATTAAGAAGTCTATTAGTATCATGGACCATATTAATAACTATGGAAAAAAATCATATTATCTCTGTTGATGCTGATTTTGAAAGCCTTTGAGGAAAATTTACCATCCATTCGTGATAAAAACACTCAAGAAAATAGGAATGAAGGGATACTTTTTAAACTTGATACAGTGTTATATCACATAGTCTTAAAGCTCTTATCTTGCATAATGGAGAAACACAGAAAATCATTAACAAGGCAAGGATGCCCACTCCTTGTAACTGTTCAACATTGTATTAGAGATATTAGCCAGAGTATTAATCAAGATGAATCAGGACAAAGAAGTTATAAAACTGTCTCAATCTGCAGATGATATGATATACCTGAAACCCCAGAGAATCAATAAAAAAGCTAAATCCAACAATAGAATAATTTCGAAAAGTAGCAGGATGTAAAATTAACACACAAAAATCAATTTCTTCATACACACGAATAATAAACAGGGGACAAAATTGATAGCAGGTGTTTGCCATGGAAACAAAGAAGATTAAATATTTAGGAATAAATCTAACAAATGTGAAAAAGCCTGTATGAAGAAAAATTTAAAACACTTTAAAGACACAAAAGTAAAATTGGAAAAGACGTCTTTGTTCTTGGATAGAACAACTCAACATTATAAGGATGTCAGCTCTCCCTAAGTTAATTTATAAATTCACTAAAATCACAGTAGAAATATCAAGTTACTTTATAAAATTAGGCAAGTTGATCCTAAAATTTATATTAAAAAACGTGAGAATATCCAGGAAGACACTTGAAAAAGAGAAAACAACTATATATGAGTAGGGGGAATAGTCCACATTGAAGGGGACGGTGGGATCACACAGCAAAAACCCTTTTATCTTGCAGTCCCCAGTGCTCTCTATCAGAGAGCTTAAAACATCATGCCAGCTGGCAAAGAAAAAATACGTAAAGGGCTCAGATTCATTTTCAGAGATCAGGCAACAGAATGTGAGTTTAGGGCTGAAAAGTAGATTTCTGGCACAGGCAACATCTCAAGTCAGTACAGTGAAGGCTCATTTCGAAAGCATGGTACTCGGACCACTTGGTAGCCATTCAGAGAAAGGTAACATTACTTTCATGTCTTTATACCATACACAGCATAAACTCCACATTATTACAGTCTACCTAAAACCGTACGTGTAGTAGAAGAAAATGTGGGAAGGTCAGTTCACACACAGAGACAAAAATGGTCCTCAAACATATGAAAAATTGTTCATACGTATAGAGACCTGCAAATTAAAGTGACCCTGGGATATCCAAGAACACCTAAAAAAAAATATATATGATATATTCTGTTGGCAAGGTTTGATGAAACAGACTCCTAGGTTCCTGTTGTGAATGCAAATTGGTATAACTATTGTAGAGTGAAATCTGGCCCTGCTTCCTCTCTTCAATCTGTCTTGAGGACCTGGAATGCCTTGGAATGGTTTTCCCCTACTTCTCCTGAGGGCCGTAAGCCCCCGGTAGCTGACCAATCTGAGCATCTCAGGGGACGTAGTCTCTCAATTCTTTTGCCCCACCCTCTGCTTTTAGTAGTTGAAAGTCTGGAGTGTGTAATTTACTTAACATAAACATTAACATGGCTTATTTTAGGCTCCCATTTCATTGTTTTCTTCTTATCCCTGTTGTTCTCTGTATCTCTTTTTTCTACCTTCTTTTGTGGTATAGCATTTATTTTTTAGTATACTGTTCTGTCTCCTATATTGACCTTCATTATACCTCTTAGTGTCATTTTAAAAATGGCTGCTCTTCAAGAGATTTCAATGTGAATCTTTACATTATCATAGTTTACCTTCAGATAATACTATTTCATGAACAATGTAAGAATTTTGCAGCATTGTAATTTTATTTATCACAGACTGTTGTTCTTCTGATTTTTTCATGTATGTATCCTTCACGGTATTTTTATTATTTCACTTTAAACCATCTGTAGTCTTAAAGAAATTTGCATATATATGCAAAGGTATTTTAAAAGATTTTCTGTATTTACATTTACCATTTTAGATACTTTTAATTCTTTCCTGTGGTTTCATCTTGTATTATTTTGCTTATGACTCATAACTTCTGGTAGCATTTCTTGTATTGTGTCTCTGCTAGTGGTAAATTCTCTCAGCTATTATCTAGGAATCTCTATTTCATTTTCATTTTTGAAAGACTTTTCTGGATATAGATTTATAGGTTGACTCTTTTCCTGTTTCAGTACTTTGAAGATGTGGCTTTATTTTCTTCTGGAATGAATTGTTTCTGAAGAGAAGTTAGTGGAATTTCTTGTATTTTCCCTCAGTACATATGTTTTTATTCTCTCACTGCCATTAAAATTTGTTTTTTTACTATCAGCTTGAAAGTGATGTGCCTTGCTGTGGTTTTCTTTGTACTTAGTCAGTGTGGGGTTTGTTGAGCTTTTTCATCTTTAGTTGGGTATCTTTGATCCATTTTAGATATTATGTAGACACTATTTTTTAAATAGGTTCTGCCTCATTTTCTCTCATTTCTTTTTAAAGCACTGCTGACACTCCATATTATTAGCCTCTGTTATCTTGGATTTTCCAGTCTGTTAATTCTTCACTTTTTTTTTTTTTAAATTTCTGTGTTCGAATTCACTAATCCTTTACTCTTTTATGCCTGCTATAAAGCCTATTTATTGAATTCTTTATTTCTGATCCTATATTTTTCATTTTTAGCATTTCTATTTTTTATTGTTTACGTATCTTTTGAAATTCCTCGTCTCTTCCTGCTCATTGTTCAATTTTCCTGTACCTTTTTATTTATAGCGTAGCTAGTTTCAAGTGCCTACCAGTTTTGACATTTTACTCACTCTATTCTGTTGACTATTTCACCTTAAATTTTTTTAATGTTTATTTATTTCTGAGAGAGAGAGAGCGCGCGCGCATGAGAGAGCAAGCAGGGGAGGGGCAAAAAGAGAGGGAGACACAGAATTTGAAGCAGTCTCCAGGCTCCAAGCTATCAGCACAAAGCCCAATGTGGAGCTCAAACCCACAAACCGTGAGATCATGACCTGAGCTGAAGTTGGATGCTTAACCAAGTGAGCCACCCAGATGCCCCAGCTATTTTATGATTGTTACAATCAATTTTTGCTTCTATGGTATGCCATCTAATTTTTTTATTCCATTGTTTTTGTATAAAACAGTTGTAGAGAATGAAATTAATAATAGTCATTCCCATCCCCTTCTAGATCTGGGGTGAGGTAGGATGAGTTAATTAGTTTTGTGGTTATTGTGGCTTTTTTTTTTTTTTTTTTTTCAGTTTTAGTTTGTGGCAGATCACCACTGGTTCAGGTGTTTTTGAAGATAGGGTCACAACTTTCTCTTTCATAGGACTTGGGATCCAGACATTGGCAGATTCCAGGGATCTGCTCTTGCTGTTCACAGCTAAGCTGCCATCTTCAAAACTGTGGGAGATCTGTTTCTCTCTGTTTTGCTGCCTGTCAGACTCGTGGTTCATGTTCTGCTTTTTATGCCTCTTTCAGCCCTGTTGCATGTTTCTTGTATTAAAGCCTGGAGTACCTTTGAATGGTTTTTTTCAACTTCTACCTTACTCCCTATAGTTGAAAACTTAGAGTACCTGGAGATTCAGGAGTGGGGAAAGGTGGGGGGAAATGAGAAGTTCTTTCTTCTCTCCTGCCCTGCCATAGTCATTTATAGCTGAACGCCTGACGTGTTCAGAGCATACAGTACCTCTCAGATTTCCTGCTCTAGAATTACTCTTCTGTAGCTAGAAGTCCAGTGTGCCTCTGAAAGACTTCTCTCTCACTCCTTCTCTCTCTCTCTTTCTCTTTTCTCTGATCCTAGCTTTTGGCCTACAATACCTGAACACTTGATGAAGACTGGAATTAGATGACACAGATGGTGTTAGTTGCAGACTTGGTCGTGGCTAGAAATCCTTGGGTTTCTAATCTGTGAGGCCAGACTACGTGTGGCTATAAAGTTTGTTGCAAATCTAGCTGATTTCCCCTTGCTCAAAGTGTTAAATTCCTTCTACTTCACCAGGAATGGAATCACTGTGGATCTCTTCACTCCTGAACTAGTCACTTTCTGAAGTTTAATTTACAGACGTTAATTTGTGGCTTCAGTTCTCTAATGGGTCTAAAAACCTATGAATTCATTGTTTTTCCAGTTTGTTTGGTTGAATGGTTGAGGGTAATGGTCTCTTGATGCTTTGTGGAGCTGCTTCTCTTCTTGATATTTCTAATTTCATAAAACATCCTCTCCATAGTGGAAAAATGTGGAATTAATAACCATGAATCATTCTTCTCTTGATTTTGAGATTATCTTTATAACTCCATTCAATATAACACGTTTTATACACTTGAGGTAGACTATTGACTCTCTACTCTTAAATTAAAATAACAGAAGCTAGCTCATTGCCCTAGAATGTTAATGAGCAAAGAAAGGTTCCTTTGAATGCACCTTGATAATCGTGACATGGAACTTCTGAATTGGAAATTTCACCCCTAGGAAAATGTCGCTGTGTTCTATCTGGCCATAATGAGGTTGAGTGTAATTCCTGGTAGTCTGTAGTTAGTACACTTTCATTTGTCTTTAGTGCAATGTTTTTATTCTTTAGATTCCCATTTTGTAATTTTCAGTCTGCTCTGGCTATCCTTTTTTTTTTCCCCCAGACATTAATTTGAATTTTAAAATGTTTACAAAGACAGATTATTTCTCTAGGGTTCTAATTATTTGTATTTGTTTCTCCTGTAACATAAATGGGACTATACTATACATATAAATGGATTTAAAGTGTGTTAGAGTAACATTAACTAAACTGTTGATATGTATATAGTGGGTTATTTAATTAAAATATAGATTAGTAGTCATGAATAATGCCTTTCTTTGAATTATTTTATGCAACAGAATATACTTCTTCATAAAAATTGGACTTTGATACTAATTTTTGAGATATGGGATTCCAATACAAATAATTTCAGTTTGTTTTAATTATAAACATGAAAAGCTAACCATTTCAGATATGTAACAAATAGCAATGAATGACTACTTGTTGAATCAGAGAAAGATAAAAATATAAAGTGCGGTCTTCCAGGAATAGGTGCCAGCACAAGTTTTGTTTGATATTTTTATGAATGACTGGAGCGTGGAAGAGAGCAGAAAAATTTTTAGGTTCCCAGAAGGTACTAAGCTTTTCTAATTGGTAAAATACTAAATGCATGGGATTAAAGTAGAGGAAGGTCTTTTAATGAGCACATATTTGTAATTATAAGCTGAATTTTATTAAATGTAATATAAAACTTACTTATTTTATTTTAACAAAATACAGGCCCAGTAAGTCTTTTTTCTTCATTTTTTCCCCCCAGGAAATGTTGACCCAGTTTAGGTGGCCGTAGATAACTAGAGTCTCTTGTCCCTTTTTACAAAAATCGTTGAAGAACTGTGTCATTTTTTTTCATATATCTGCCATAAATATAGTTATGAAATTTTAAATTTCCTTCCAGTTCCCTTTTGCTTTCATTTAATTCTCTCCTTTATTTCCTTCTGTCTCAAATCTTTTATGAGATAAAGGGGGGTATAGTTAGTGAGTCATAAATCAAGAGATCTATTGTTCCTAAGGCAGGTATGTAGAACAGTGGTTAGTACTTCCTCCAGCCACTTTTTACCAAGTTTGCCATTTCTCTCAAATACCATTCTACTGTTAACTGTATAACTTCAGGTAGGTTAATTACTCCTACTTTTCTTGTTTGTAAAATGGAGATGAAATAATATAGGGGGTTATTGTGACAAATAATATTATGTATCAAATAATTAGCATGATATCTGGCATTTAAAGGCGCAGTATTTGCTTGTCATCATTGTCATAATTGTTATTAGCATCATCATCAGTTTTATTTCCTCCCCATCTTTATTTCTTTCTGCCTGTTCTGACAATTACCATCATATTCTATACACGCTTTCTTATTACTTTGCACTTAAACTTGTGTGATAGAGTTTCCTTATACTTTTTAAGACTAGTCTACCTAAAGCAGAACTTTTATCAGGACACTGCATAATTCAAGAATATCTCTTCATTGCTCATATGGTCAAACCTGTCTTTTATTTAACTTATTATTACTCACATATTCAAAATTTGTAGTAAGTTTTTTTAAATTAAATATTTGTTGAATAAATTGAATCAATGGCTTTATTATAGCACTTATAAAATTAGATTACAGTAAAAATTCAGTATATGAATGGTTGATGATACTGTTCTGTTCTTATTTATGTAAATAATATTTCTTATAAAACATACTCATTGATTTAAAAAAAATTTTAACATTTATTTATTTTTGAGACCGCATGAGCCCGACACGGGGCTTGAACTCATGAGCGATGATATCATTACCTGAGCTGAAGTTGGATACTCAACCGATTGAGCCACCCAGATGCCCCAGATAGTCATTGATTTTTAAAAGTTGCCTAAAATTTCTATCAAAGTAATATATGCTTATAGCTAAAAATAAACCAATGGATACTGAAGATAAACACTAGTTCCTGCTCCTCTCTCTCTCTGCCCTTCCGTCGTCCTACTTTAACTTTTAAATATTTCTGATGATTATTTTTCTCTTTAAGACTAATAAGCCTTTATCAAGCTGTCTTGACTTTATAAGTTTTAAATTTGTATATATATTTTTCTTATGTTTATATTGTATTTATCTGTTGATTCATGGGATACATGAATATTAGTCTGTCCTACTACTTGTCTGCCCTCCCTAATAAATATACTGGTATTTTAGAGCCTATTGCTTGCCCCACTTCTTACTGTATTTTCTCTGTCAGGGTAGATGATCTGTACATTTTGTCATGTAACCATAATTAAGTCTCCCATAGCTCTTATACTGGCTGTACTGTAGCCACAATGAAATCCATAGTGTTTCTACTTTTGTGACTGTGATTTTCTTTTATTTCTTATATAGCTTTTTGTACTTCCTGGAGTTTCTATTTGCCTTTATTATTTATTTACCTTTCTTTTTTTTTTTTTTTTTTTTACATTGCTTGCTTTTATCTGTTTCTTCAGTTCTTTAAGATAGTGGTTCTCAAAGGCGGTTTTCCCAGCACACCACCACCATGACATTTGGTAATGTCTGGAGACATTTCTGGTTGTCACAACTTAAGGAGTGCCACTGGCATGTAGAGCCTGGAATGCTGTTAAACATCCTGCACTGTGTGGGCAGCCCTCTACAGCAAAGAATTACCCAACTCCAAATGTTCATATGTAGGGTTGAGAAACAAAAGTAGTCACATATGAGGAATGCCCTCTTCCTGTGGTTTTTACTCCTTTGGGTAGCTCCCATCTGAAGTGTCCCCTTCTTTTTCTAATCTGAAATGATTGGGGGGTTTTTTGTTTGTTTTTCTTTTTCTTTTCTTTTTTTAGTTCTGCGGCAAATCTCTCTTTTGAGATTTCAACTTATAATTTTATTGTATTGGATTCACTTTCTGGTTCGATTTTCTTTCTTAGTTTTTTCCATTTCTTTATTAGGCTAATTTGCTATGAATGGATGGATAAAAGTAGATTTTCTTAGGTATTCCATGTCTGAAACTGTATTTATTTTTCCCTCACACCTGAATAATATTTTGGATAGGTGTAGAATTGTAAGTAGAAGTCATTTTCTTTCATAATTTTGAGGGTACTAATCATAAGAAGTCCGGTGCCAGCATCATTCATATTTCTTCTTCCTTTTTCCTTCTTCCTTCTTATCTGCTGACTGTAAGTTTTTTAGAATCCTCTTTTTATATCCCTGGTATCTTGAAAATTTACAATTAAGTATCTGGGTACTCCCCCGCCACCTATTTATTGTATTGGGAACATTTTTACTAGGTTATTTCATTACTTGTATCTTTAGCTTTGGAAAGTTCTCTTACATTTTATCCTTGCTAATTTCCTCAATACTCTTCTCTTTTTAGAACCTTTATTAGAGGGGTGTAAGACCCTCTGGATTTTTTTCTTTAGGGTCTCTTCTTTTTGGCAGTAAATAACGCACAGAGGTTAATAAAATCGATATTAGTGTTTCGGATATCCAAAGTTGACAATTGTTAGCTGGTACATGGACCTTTTTTTTTTCCCTAATAAAGATGTTCCAGCTAGAAGTTCCCTTTGACTCATATATTAGTCCTATATCCTTCTTTCCTTTTTCAGAAGTAACCATACTATGATTTTTGCATATATTCTTTTTTAAAAAATTTTTAATGTTTATTATTTACTTTTGAGAGAGTGCGAGTAAGAGAGTGCAGGTGCTAGTGGGGGAGGGGCAAAGGGAGAGGGAGGCACAGAATCTGAAGTAGGCTTCAGGGTCTGAGCTGTCAGCACAGAGCCCGACATGGGGCTCGAACCCACAAACCCGTGAGATCATGACCTGAGACGAAATCAGATGCCTAACCGATTGAGCCATCCAGGCTCTTCTCTTATCCTGTAATTTTTTGTTTTACTTTTTGAGAGCCTTACTTGACTTTTTCCAAACTTGCTTTTGCGTTTTTAATTTTGGTAAATATTTTTAATTTCTAGGAATGCCCCTTTCTTTAATCTTTTCATAACACCCTGCTCTTCTTTTATGGAGTCTTCTTTTATGAATGCTTTAATATGTTTCATGGTGTTTTGTTTTTTTCTTTGATCTTTTGACTCTGAGGGAAGTAATCAGAGATCCTTTCCTCATCTGAATTGTTTCCTCTAGTTTGCCATTTTTTTCTGTTTATTGTTCTTGGTTTCTGTTTCATGTTACAGACTTTCCCCAGCTATCTTTGGTGTTTGGTTATTAGTTCATAGTTTAAAATGAGCCAGGAGAGGAGTACCTGGGTGACTCAGTTAGTTAAGCATCCAACTTTGGCTTAGGCCATGATCTTGCCTTCTGTGAATTCGAGCCCTGCGTTTGGCTCTGTGCTGATAGTTCAGACCCTGGAGCCTTCTTCAAATTCTATGTCTCTCTGACCCTCCCCTGCTCATGTTTTTGTCTTTCTCTCTTTCTCTCAAAAATATTAAAACATTAAAAATTAAAAAAAAACTAAAATGAGTCAGGAGAAAAACTCTGTGTATCTGGGAGAGACTGTTTTCTGAAAGGCTTTGCTCTGGAGTGACTAAGTGGATTACTTAATAACTTACGTTAGGACCAATAAATGCTAGAATGGGATGAGCTTGTTTATTCTCTGGTACTTAGTGTCCACGCTTGCAATCTGGTTTCTTCCCAAAGAGACTATGTGGCTTTTTTAAAGAAAAACCTTCTATTATGTGTTTCTTTCCCTCTCCCCTCCCCACCCCTCCCCACCTCTCTCCTCCCCACCCCTCCCCACCTCTCTCCTCCCCTCCCCTCTCTCTTGTCTTTTTACTTGTTTGTTTCTTTGTTTTATATGGCAAATACCTGGCAGCCAGAGTTTGAGTTTATGCCACTGAGTGTGACGTAGAGAGTAAGAAAATGTCAGCCATTTTTCTCCTCTACCATTTCCACCTTTTTCTTATTCCTCTATTTATCGCCAGCTCAGACAACGCTTTAGAGCATTTGCTGCCTACAAGGCACGTCCACTTGGCTGTCTTGCAGACACATCAAAACCAACCTGCCCCAAACTGAACTCATCATCTTTCCCCCACAACTGCTTCTCTCTCTTAACTCTCACCATCCATCCTCACTCTCCTCATTTCCCCCGACTCACGAGGTATTACCATAGAATTTCATCTCTAAATACCTCTTGCCTCTTGCTGTTTATCTATACCCTTTTTGTCACTGTCCTAATCTAGGCCATCTTCATCTCTGATGAAGCTTCCTAGTCAGTGTCTCAGCCTTTAATATGGTTTCCCCCAGTCTGGTTTTCTATTGTATGCAGCCAAAAACATTCCTAGTTGATATACATGAGAGTTAAAGAAAAAGAAGAGGTCTGAGAAAAGTACTTTTTTTTTTCTTCAAAATCAAGGCTTCTCACAATATTATTCTGTGAAAATTCAAGTTTTGCTGTGGCAAGATGAGGCGCTTTCAGGGAAATGGTGGAAGAACCAGAGGGAAAGGTCAGCAAGCCTGGAAAGATGGACCTATAGTTGTTGGAAGCTGAAGAAGGTATATTACGGCTTTAGGAGTCTTTAATGACTAAGTACTAGATGGGACATTAAAGATTATCTCTTCCAATTCTCTTATTTTATATGTGACTAACTTGAGGCACAGCAGTGTTAGTTCCTTATCCCAGGTCATACAGATTTTGAACTTTGAGCCTTTTTTTACTCTGGGTGTAGTGTAGTTACTCAGAGTACAAACTGGGGCAAGACTCCTGGGATTACTATGCCAGTCCTGCCATTTGTAAGCTGTGTCCATTGGCAAGTTTAACTAAGCTCTTTGTATTTGAGGTTCCTTATCTATAAAATGAATAATACTCATACCTCATAGAGTTGTTGTGAGGATTCAGTAAGTTCATATCCACAAAACACTTAGAACCCTGTATAGCACATAGTAAGTAGTATTGTCTATTAATGTAAAGCATCCTGAGTTTAACTGGCCTAATTTATACAGTGTTACTTAATATTTTCATTTTATAATACAAGAAAATAGCTATGGTGCTTACAATATGTTCTCCATGTGTTACAAGGATTACAGCGTACCCCTGATATTGGTGAAGGATGTGGCCTGATTCCTTGTGAATACCACCATAGAGTACTGAAAAGTGGCCCGGAGATGTGGATATCTAGTGGTTGACAGAATTCTTCTGTGACTCCTTCCTGTAAGGCAGCCATTCAGCAGATGTGCTTCAAATTTGTGATTGGGCAAAACTGCACATTACTATGTTGAGACATTTAGGGTTACTTACAAATGGTGTTAAATCCTCATACTAAAATGTTAACATACAGTATGTTCTGGGGCACCTTGGTGGTTCAGTTGGTTAAGCGTCTGACTCTTGATCTCAGCACAGGTCTTGATTTCAGGGTTGTGAGTTCAAGCCCTGCATTGGGCTCTGTGCTGGGTATGAAGTCTACTCAAAAAAATATGTGTGTGTATGTGTGTGTGTGTGTGTGATATACATATGTGTGTGTATATATATACACACACACATGGATGTACTGAGAATGTTAAATAGCAAAGTTAGGCAAAGTTAGGTTCCCTCATCTAATTAATTAACTCTGTATTTTAAAAAAAGAAAGAAAAGCAAACAGATTGTTAATTACAGGACTCTTCAGAGCATTTAATATGTTAGTTTAGCTTCTCTTTTGACTTTCTTAAAGGGCAGTATGGTGAGTAGCCAGACTTATTTGGTCTAAGATTGGGTGTTTTGGCAAATGGTGATCTACTGGATTTTGTAGAATAATAATCAACTGCCTTAGAATTGAATTGTAACATGCCTCAATTATAAGTGGTCTTCTTTTATTAAGGTAGATGATGTAAGAAGTTTCATCCTTTCAAACAAGAAAACTGCCAGTTGAGGAAGGTATAAATTAACACATAATACCTTGCTTACTTATCACAGACTTTATGATGCTATACCGGTTGAACATTGCAGCTGTGGAAGGTATTACTGATGCTACAGTTTGCATATAGAATATACTTTTGATTAGTGTAATTTGCTTATCTATTTTACAACTCTGATCTTTTTGCACTCATGCAAGGTTTATCATTCCCAGAAATGACTGATAGTTGGTTGTGTTCTTTCTAATCTTAGCTGATGATAGCTCTTTCTCCTCAGAGCCTACCCTGATCTTTCCATGCAGACTTAACTGCCTAGTTCATCTTAGCCTTACTGGGTACATTGGAACATTTTTGTTTCTTTTTATTATACCTTTTTGTTTTCATGTCTACCAGTTCACTGGACTGTTGACTTTTCTTTTTTTTTAATTTTTAATTTACGTATTTTGATAGAGGGAAAGGGACAGAATGAATCGGGGAGGGACAGAGAGAGAGAGAGAGAGAGAGAGAGAGAGAGAGAGAGAGAATCTCGAGCAGGTTCTGTGCTGTCAGTGCAGAGCCCGATGTGGGACTGGAATTCGCGAACTGTGAGATCATGACCTGAGCTGAAATCAAGAGCAGATGCTTAACCAAGCCACTCAAACACCCCTGGACCATCAACTTATTCAAGATGGGTCTGAACTTTTAATTTTGTATTATTTTGTAGTGCCAAATACGTCCCAAAGAAAAATTTTGCTGAGGGAAGGAAAAAATAATTCCTGTCAGGAGACTGAATTAGCTCTAAAGAAACTTAAAAAAATTTTTTTGTTAATGTTTTTGGTCCTATGAAAGTCCAAATTCTTGTAACCTAATTCCTTAACCTAATTGACATATGAATGCCGTAACACACACTGGAAACTATATTTGTGTCTATATCTATTGGCAATGAAGTTTCAGGTTTTTTGACACATAAAATAATAAGGTTTGAATCTTTATTTAACATTACCTGCAGGACGAATGTACTGCCAAAATATGGGTTTCATATTTACTAAATTATGGAAGTTAAAAAAATAGATTCACAAAATACAGTTTTGTCAATGTACAGTTTTTTTGTATAGATATGGTTTTAAAATATATTTCCCCAAATACTCTGACCTTTTGACAGTCTGACTTTTATTCATTTTAGGATTATTATTAACATGTGTTTAATAGAAATGTACATCTTTAGTTATTTGCTACTGTCATATAATTAAATATCATCTTTGTTCATCTGTACATCTTTAAAGTGGGGAAAATATTTTTACTGGAAAAGGTGATGACCTTGTGCTCATAAATGTTCAGATTTTAGTAATCTGTAACAGTTCCTGATTTTTATATGTCAGATATTATAAAAAATGCTTTATTGCCTTTTTAAAATTAAGAGTCATATCAAGGTTTCTTTCATGATGAAGTTAATGAAGATATAACTATTACATGAGATGTGCTGTTTCTGGATAATCCACACACATGAGAATGAATAAATTGATATATAAATAGAAAATCTTGAGTTTATCCTGAAACTTCTATTTCTAGCACAACACCAGAGGTTTATTTCTAGCCTTCTACCATCTATATTTGTATCTCCCTTCTCCAGCAGTGAGAACCCTAACTTCTAGCATCATTGGTGTATTTTCTCATTTGCTCAGAGTGGTTTAGAGTTGCTACATCACTGTGGAAAAAGAAACCTACTAGAGTTCAAGATTTGTTTAGAGTTTCTAATGTTTAATTTAAATGTTTAATTTCTTGTTTACCTGTTTGGTTTATTTTGGTGTAGTTACATTTTTAATTAACACATAGATAATTTATTTGTTTGTATGTAATTTTAGGTTCATATCTTATTGATTTGAATGTATTTATCATTATTTTCATTAACAAAAAAGCTGTAAGGCAGCTCTGGTTATTGTAAAGACTGGACTAAGGATTCAAAGGCTTGTTTTGTCTAGTGTTGCTGCTTTCTGTGTTATCATTAGTAAATTAGCAAACTTACCTGAAATTCTGATTCCTCTCTTCTATGTCTTTCCTTATTTGTGTTGACTAAGGTGTTGTTTACATACAATTAAATTTGCCAGTTTTAAGAGTGCAGTTTGGGGGCACCTGGGTGGCTCAGTTGGCTAAGTGTCCGACTTCAGCTTAGGTCATGATCTCATGGTTCATGGGTGTTAGCCCCGCGTCAGGCTCTGTGCTGACAGCTAGCTCAGAGCCTGGAGCCTGTCTTCAGATCCTGTGACTTATTCTCTATCTGACCCTCCCCTGCTCACGTGTCTCTCTCTCTCTCAAAAATAAATAAAAACATTTTAAAAATTTAAAAAAAGAGTGCAGTTTGGTGGATTTGGTAGTATATTCAGTTGTGTCAATGGATTTTTCACCTTTCAGCTCCTTTGTATTTGATATCCTCTCTCACCCCAACTCTGGGCACAGTCTGATCTGCTTTCTGTCAGATAGTTTTGCTTTTTCTAAAATTTCGTCCAAACGGAATCACACTGTGTGTAGTCTTTTTATGTTGCCTTCTTTCACTTGAGATCATATTTTTGAGATTCACTCATGCCACTATGTGTATTTTTATTTTGTTTATTTTTATAGCGGTATGTTACAATTTTAAGAAAGTCCAGTCACCAGTTGATGGACTTTGGGGATCCTATAGTTTTTGCTATTATAAATAATGATGCCTTGAACATTCATGTACACATTTTTGTGTAGACATAGGCTGTCATTTCTCTTTTGCATTATTTTTATAGTGGTTTTCCTAGGTATAGTATATGATATCCTTAACATTTCATAGTGCATTTATTGTTGATAATGTACTACTTGGTGTAAAATATAGACATGTTGCAGCATCTCTCTTATGATTCACTTAACTTTTTCCACTGTGCTTACACCATGCTGTTAATACCACTTTATTTCAGAAACAGTTTTCCATTGTAGAACTATAGTTTGATTTTTTGTTTCTGTCTCTGCTGAAAATCATCTCTCTGCATTGAAAGCATTTTTTCTTAAGTGAGAATAGTTATAACATTTGTTTTTATGTTCTTTTAGTTCCAACATTTGGTTCACCTTGGGATCAAATTTGATTGATTTTCTTTTTTCTAGAGAATGTGCTTTATTTTTTGGTTCTTTGTATGTTGGGTAATTTTTGATTGTCTTCTGGGTATAATGAGTTGTTGAGTGGTAGAGATTTTAGTTCCATTGGCTTTTACTGATGATACTGTTTCCTAAGTTGTAGATGGCATGTTTTGTTTTGTGTTTTGTTTTGTTTTGTTTTTGGCTGGGCATGAACTGCAGGCTCTTAATGTGTGCAACAATTCCATTCTTTGTTCAAACCTTTTGTCTGGAGCTGGGTTGCCATGAGTCTGTTTTGCACACGGGTTGTTCAGAGCTTGTCAGAGAGGTGAGTAGACAGAGCCTACAGATCCCCTCTGTGGGTCTTTTCCTTGCCTGATCCCCCACACTCTTCAGTGCTCCTGGTTTCCTTATTTCCTTTTTCTGTTGCCCAGAGCAGAAGATTGTTGGTATGTCCTTGGGCACACTTGTTTCTGGACTGCCATTGGTTGCACTGTGACCCAGGCTTAAAGCACCAGACCCCATAAGGTACTTGTAGCTCCCTGACTTCCACATCCACGTGAGCTTGCGTTCCCCAGTATTGTCTGCTCACTTTGTAGTAACTTTAGTTGATTTTTGTATTTTTTTTCCAGCGTTTTCTGCAGGGGCCTGAGGATGTCATCATATGTCCAGTAGGTTGTTACTCCATCATACTCAGAACAGTACTTTAGAGATCATATATTGGTCCCTGTCTTTTTTTTTTTTTTAAGATTTATTTTGTGAGAGAGAGAGTGCACTTGAACCGGGGAGGGGCAGAGAGACAGACAGACAGACAGACTCCTAAGCAGGTTCTACACTGTCAGTGCGGAGCCCGATTCATGACTTGAGCCGAAATCAAGAGTTGGATGCTTAACTGACTGAGCCAGCCAGGTGCCCCTGATTCCTGTCTTTGTAAATGGTGGTAACCGCATGCCCACACACACACACCCCTAATAGGTATTGAAATCCCAGGAGTCAAGTATGTAAACTCTAATGCAAGAGTCCGAGAGAGTGTAGGGAGGGATCATGTCATTTACCTAAATTCTTATTCAGTCATTGAAAGTACCTTGTTAATTGTAAAGCTCTCTGAGGATATTTGTTCATCAAGTAAGATTTCTTAAAGTTAGAAGTTATTTATAAATAATCATTTTTAGTAAAACATTTAAGTATTTCCAAAAGCACAATCATAATTTTAGAGTTTAAAGTTCTTTTTCTCTGTTTTAACACATATGACACAGCAGTGCCACTTTTAGAAATATCTTGAATAAAATATTAGTATTTGTCCTCTGTTGAGTGTCTACAAATATACTCAAGGAAGTATTGCTTTTTTTAATTTTAATTTTTTAATGTTTATTTTTGAGAGAGACTGAGAAAGAGAAAATGCATGCACGAGTTGGGGAGGGGCAAAGAGAGAGGGAGACACAGAATCCCAAGCAGACTCCAGGCTCCAAGCTATGAGCACAGAGCCTGATATGAGCCTTGAACTCACAAACCGTGAGATCATGACCTGAGCTGAAGTCGGATGCTTAACCGACTGAACTGCCCAGGCGCCCCAAGGAAGTACTGTTAATATAAAATTAGTACCAGCTCTGAATAGTTAAAATAAATTGTGGTATAACCCCTATGTGAAAGGGACTTACTGAAAAGGATGAAATGGGGAAGTCCATATGCTTGAAATGAAAGTTGGCTATGATATATTCTTAGTTTCTATTCTTTGTTTTTATAAGCAAACAAATGTTTTCTTCTAAATTCCACTCTAATTTATGTGTATGCATAATACAGGGATATATATATATATATATGTGTGTGTGTGTATATATATATATATATATACCTAAGATTGTTAATAGTGTCTATTTTTTAGAAGAATTGGGGGAGGATCACTTTCAGGTTTTTGTTATACCTCTCTACAGTTTGTATTTTATTATTTTTATAGGCTTAAAAAAACAAGTTCACAGAAAGAATTAATCAGGAATAGCTAATGAACCAAGGCAATTATTTTGAATAGAAAACATGCTTCTTTGTAGAGTCTATTTAAAGGATTGTTTTTCAAAAAAGTATTCTTACTGAATTTAACCAATACTTCTACAAAATTACTTAAATTCATAAGTATTTAGTTTGCTGTGGCTGCTGTAACAAATTACCACAACCTGGGTGGCTTAAGACAACAGAATTAAGCTCTCCAGCAGTTCTGGAGTCCGTTGCTGGACTCCCCCTGCTCTGGGGGTTGCTGGCAGACCTTGCTCTGAGACCTCACCACTCCAGTGTCTGCCTCACTTTCTCCGGGACCTCTCCTCTTCCTTGTGTCCCTTTCCTCCATGTGTCTGCCTCTGCACTCCCTCTGCCTTTCTCCTCTAAGTTTTCTTGTCATTGGATTTAGGGCCCTTTTAGATAAGCATCTCAAGATCCTTAAGTGTATCTGTTAAGACTGTTTTTCAAAATAAAGTCACATATTTACAGGTGCCAGAGATTAGGACACTTGGATACCACCATTTAACTCCCTACAGAGAGATATGAGGATATATTTAATTTATGTCTTCCAAGCTAAAAGTTAAAACTTTTTATTTACAGCATTTCAGTTTTAAAAATTTGATCAACATAAAGCATTTTGTATATAAGATGCATTAAAAAAATGAAAATTAGGATCCATTTTTATTGACTAAGGGGTGTGTGTGTGTGTGTGTGTGTGTCATGGGGGCTGTTTCACTGTTTGGGCAAATAAGTCACTTATTTGTTTAATATTTACTTAATTAATTTGATAGCATATTTAAGTGACCACTCTTTTATTTTAGGCCTCTTTCATTTTCGTTTCATTTTAATTTATGGAGAAACGTCATGCTGGAAGATGGTAAAAATATGATTACATATATTACAAATAAATAGGTATTTGCCATAATTGTCCATGATAATTGAAGTCGATTTTTATGTTTAAAGTTTTAAGTAAATGGCATTAGTTTAAATAAATTATAAATAATCATAAAGTACCTCATTTTAACATTAGTTATAACTCTCTGTGCTATAGAATTTTTATTACTAACCAGCTCTTCTTGACCTCGTTGTTTTAAATTTTGACATAAATGGCATATTGGGCAAAATGATGGCAATGTATTTATTTTGCATTGGAAATTCTGTCTGGGGCAGAAATAGTTGCACAGTCTCATGGAGTAAGTTATTTTCTTGTTATAAACTATATATATTTATTCATACATGCAAAATTTGAAGATATCAACAAATTAAATAATAAAATTTTTCTATCTTCCTAACAGTTTCCTTCTGTTCTCAATGAATTCTTTGTCAGTGATATATTAGAAATATGTAGTTCATGCTTCCTATAAAGAAACATACACACCTTTGACTATTAGTTGTAGCCTTTGAGGAAAGTCCCTTTATTGTTTGGCAATTCTCATTCTTTTTTCTTCTAAGAACCCAGAGGGCCTCTTTGAATAGCATGTTTTGAAAAGATTTTCCAGAACAAACACCAAGAGTATAGTGTTTAAGAAGGGAAAAAAAAGTATTATTTATTTAGTGTGTACTTTATACAAGCATTTGCTAGGTTTTTCTCTTTTTATTCTAGAGAACAACTCTGTAAATCAATATTTTCAGTATTATCTCCATTTTCTTTTTTTCCTTAGGGGTAGAAACTGAGGAGCAGAAAGATTCAGTTGCCTAGGATCCCACATGTTTTACAGGGTGAGGCTGAGATGCACATACAGTGATGCTTCACTAAACAGTCCAGTTGGAGGGCAGTCTCTCCAGGCTTTTCATAAAGAGGCCTGCTAGTATTTGCTGTGGTATCTTACATTTTTTAAGCAGCATTTCTTATACAAACTTTACTGAGTGCAGTCTCCTGGGGTTAATCCTGGGAGGTCCCCAGCGTGAACTCCGCGGGTACTGATGCTCTACCATAGCACCCCCTGCACCGGGCATCGGGCCTGATGACGCTTTCCACCCGCTCTGTGGTTTCATAGCTGTCACCTCTATGCTGAGGAGAAGATGACAGAAATATCAGATGCTCTTACATAACCTCAGCTCTGCTTCTGAATTAAAATATGAAAATGTTGAATTAGAGGAAGGATATAAGTTATAACCTCCAAAGAAAGTAAAAATATCCAGGCTTCATTTTATACCTTTAAATTTATGTGAAGGTATGGTTAGCAAAAATGAATGATAACATGGTGAGGTTCCCATTGCTACTATTCTTTGTAATGTATCAATTATGGAATTTCACAAGAATTATTTACAAAATTTTACTTGCTCGGCTCTTATAACTTTTTTTATATGAAATAAGCATTCCAGGGTTAATCATCATCAGAGGTTGGTTTATGTATAGGGAAAATAATATCTAAAAGTGGGTTATAAAAAATAGAAGTTGTAATTTATTGTCAACTGTCTTCTTATGGTTATTATCTTAAAATTGCCGTGCTTATTTATTTTGATGTTGGAGAAAAGCAACTATCAAAATAATATAGCTATTCTTTGTAAGTACTCCACAGCAAAAAAGCATTATTCTCAAATAATTTGTGTATTTTTTATAAGTCTCTATTTCCGAAGAATGAACATAGGAGATAATATGAAAGAAAATTATCTTTTGATATTCTGTATTTTTTTTCTTATGAGATCCCTCTTGAATGTTTTACTAAATGAGTTTGTTTTTAAATCCTGAGTGATCTTTATAGAAAACACAAATTCTAAAATTATAACAGTCTGTTTTATTTTCTTTGATATCTCTCCTGCCCCTTAAAAGTCGGCAAATGCCGAAAACCTTTATTTTAAAGCTAGTTAGTACATCTTTGGAGTCTTACCTTTCAATGATTTAACGATTGTTTTACTTTGTGAAGCAAGGTTGTCATCTAGTGGTGTTTTCAAGTAATACATCCTTTGGAATTCACTGTTAAATCTTTAGTATTTTAAAGGAAATGCTTAACAAAAACAAATATAAGTTTCAGAATTTAACACTTCCAAATGTTTCAAATTAAGCATAGTAACTTTACAAGGATTTTCCTTATAACTTTTTCTAATTTCCATCTTTCAGTGTTTAATGTTGGGTCAAAAAAATTTTGTCTGGCACTGAAATATTTGAATAGTCATGATTCCTTAATCATGGTATATATCAAGGAATGCTTAATGCAATTAGAAGTTGCTTATTTAGGAGAAAAATGCTTCTATAGTACTATTTTTTTATGTTTTTCATATTCATCCTGTTTGTGCAGGTTAGTTTTCTGAAACAGTTGCATTTATAATGTTAAGGCTTTTATGATTATCTCTTTACATTGGTGTTTCTATTTTGATAATATAAGAGTTTGAAAAGTTAGTGTGGAAGAAATTAAGTAGGTTTTCTGAGGTGTAGTGAGTGCACGTAAGTATGTACCTGTCAAAAAAATTTAATGTCATAGATTAGCTTAATGGAAATGGTGGACATTTGTGTATGTAAAGAAATCATAAAAACTAAAAACTTTAAAAAATAGTTTATTTATGAATAAAATAAGTTTTATATTAAAATAGTTTTACTATATTAAGATCAACAGTGAGTAATTTTACTTAGTGGTACTTTAAATAAGACATAACTTTATTCATCTGATCCATTCATACATAAACCATAGAGAAATTAAATTTTAAGCTAGTGTTGATTCAGGTCCTTATTGTGATTGTTGGAATAAAGACTCCAAAAATTCACTGGTATTTATTTTGTCATAGTAGGTGGCCATGTTACCTAAAGAAGGAAAGAAAATGGTAGTGATAGAAGACATACTTGGTTGCTAATGGAAATGAAATAAAAGACCTCTTTTTTCATTTTTATCTTTTGTGTGTCATTGTATGTCCTCTTCTGAATTATCATTAGTAGTGTGTTGCTCCTCCTGGTCACTGTACTTGATAGGGATTTGGACATAGAATCCCTGAGTTCCTTCAGCTGCTGGCATATCAATTTGTATTCTTTTCAGTGATTTTTTTTTACCTGTAATGTATCTATAAACTGTAATGAATATATTGGTTCTATCTGTACCAAGGGATCCAAAGCAAATTTTGTTCCAATTTTTGTTAGCCTTGTTATCTTCCTAATCTTGTTACTCAATGTGGCTAAACACAGGCATACCTCAGAGATACGTGGGTTTGGTTTCACATCACTGCAGTAAGACGAATATCGCCATAAAGCAAGTCATATTAATGTTTTGGTTTCCCAGTGCATATAGAAGTTATGTCTTCACTATAATATATTAAATGTACAGTAGTATTATGCCTAAAAAATGCACACAATGTAAAAATGCCTTATTGCTAACAAATGCTGACATCTGACCTTCATCAAGTTGTGAATTTTTTGCTGGTGGAGGATCTTGCCTAGATGTTGATGGCTGCTGACTGATCAAGGTGTGGTTGCTGAAGATTGGGGTGGCTGTGGCAAATTTTAAAAATGAGACAACAATGAGATTTGCCTCGTCAGTTGACTTCCTATCATGAACAATTTCTCTGTAGCATTTTACCCACGGCAGAACTCCTTTCAAAGTCGGAGTCAGTTCTCAAGTCTGCTGCTGCTTTACCAACTAAGTTTATGAAATATTCTAAATTCTTTGTTTTAATAATCCTCACAGCATCTTTACCAAGAACAAATTCCATCTAAGGAAACCACTTCTTTGCTCACCCATCAGAATCAGCTCCTGGTCTGTTAAAGTTTTGATCCTGAGATGGCAGCGGTTCCCTCCCATCTCCAGGCTCCACTTCTAATTGTAATTCTCTTGCTATTTCCGCCACATGTGCAGTTACTTCTTCCACTGAAATCTTGAACCCCTCAAAGTCATCGATGAGGGTTCGAATCTCACCTCGTTCAAACTCTTGTGAATGTTGACATTGTGACCTGTTCTATGAATCAAGGATGTTCTTAATGACATCTGGAATGGTGAATCCTTTCCAGGTCTTTAGTTTAGGTTGCTCAGACCCATCAGAGGAATCACTACCAATGGCAGCTTTAGCTTTACAAAATGTATTTCTTTTCCTTTTTTAAAAAAAGTGTATTTATTGAGTAACAAACTTCAAAGTCTAAATTACTCCTTGACTGCAGAATGGACACAGAATGGATGTCATGTTAGCAGGCATGAAAATATTAGTCTTGTTGTACATCTCCATCAGACATCTTGGGTGACCAGGTGCATTGTTAATAAGCAGTTATTTGAAAGGAATCTTTTTGACTGAGCAGTAAGTTTCAACACTGACAAAATATTTAGTAAATCATGTTGTAAACATATGTGCTGTGGTCCAGGCTTTGTGGTTTTATTTATTGAGCACAGGCAGAATAGATTTAATATACTTCTTAAGGGTGCCTGGGATTTTTGGAATGGTGAATGAGCATTGGCTTCAACTTAAAATGACCAGCTACATTAGCCACTAAAAAGAGAGTCAATCTGTCCCTTGAACCTTTGAAGCCAGGCATTGACTTCTCCTCTCTAGCTATCAAAGCCCTGGATGGCATCATCTTCCAATAGAAAGGCATTTCATCTACTTTGAAAATCTGTTATTTAGTGTAGCCACCTTCATTAATTCTCTCAGCTGGATCTTCTGGGTAACTTGTTGCAGCTTCTACTTGTCCACTTGCTGCTTTATCTTGCACTTTTATGTTATGGAGATGCCTTCTTCCCTTAAACCTCATGAACCAATCTCTGCTAGCTTCAAACTTTAACTCTGTGGCTTCCTTGCTTCTCTCAGCCTTCCTAGAACTGAAGAGAGTTAGGGCCTTGATTTGGATTGGATTAGGCTTTGACTTAAGGGAATATTGTGACTGATTTAGTCTTTTATCAAAACCATTAAAACTTTATCCATGTGGGCAATAAGACTGTGTCACTGTCTGATCATTTGAGTGTTCCTTGGAATAGCACATTTAATTTCTGTTAAGAATGGTTTCTTTGCATTTACACTTGGCTAACTGATACAGCGGCCTAGCTTTCAGCCGGTCTCAGCTTTCAATATGCCCTCCTCACTAAACTTAATCATTTTAGCTTTTGATTTAAAGTGAAAGATGTGTGACTCTTCCTTTCATTTGAACACTTAGAGATCAATGTGGGGGTATTAATTGGCTTAATTTCAATATTGTGTCTCAGGGAATAGGAAGGCTAAGAAGAAGGGAGAGATGAGAGAGCAGTGGTTGGTAGAGCAGTTAGAACACACACAGTGACTCGATTAACTGTACAGTCTTAGATGACTGTGGTTCATGGCACCCCAAACAATTACAACAGTAACATTAAAGATCAGTGGTCACAGATCACCATAACAAATATGATGATAATGAAAAAGCTGAAATATTGTGAGCATTACCGAAGTGTGACACACAGATATGAAGTGTACAAATTCTATTGGAAAAATGACGCCAATAGATTTGCTCGACACAGGGTTGCCACAAACCTTCAATTTGTAAAAAATACAATATCTGCCAAGCTCGGTACAGCAATGCACAATAAAACAAGGTCTGCCTGAATTATATTTTCCCAAATTATATTCATAAATAAGAATTTATAAGCCATTTTCTCCTCCCTAGAGGAGGGAATTAGCAAGTTATTTCAGTGTCTTTAGGATATAAGAATAATAGCAAAAGCTGAATTTTTTTGGCAAGCATGTTACAATCCACTTACACTGTAGGGATGGAAACAGGGTAGGCAGAGAGGATAGAGAGACGTTTATTTGGACAATTTTTAAAAATACTTTAAAATGTTTTGATAGAGGGCCTGGCTGGCTTGGTTGGTAAAATGTGTGACTCTTGATGTTAGGGTCATGGTTTCAAGCCCCATGTTGGGTGAGGAGCTTACAAAGGTGTGTGTGTGTGTGTGTGTGTGTGTGTGTGTGTGTAATGTTTTGAGAATTTACAGTAGGTTATCAACTTCCACATTTGACAGGACCAAAGATACCTTTTAATATAAGTAATTTAAAAAAAATTATCCCAACTTTTAAATATCTTCTTTCCATATATAGGCTTAGGTAATTATAAGTTAGTTATATTTATCTTCATCGTATCTAAACAGGAATTCATTTGTTAAAATTCCCATTTTGGTATTTAGACAAATATTTGAGCCAGTAATCTCACTGTAGTAGCAAATAACCATATATAGATAGATCAAAGACCATAAAAACCACACGAAGCTATTTGACTTGGGTTTGTTTAGAGACAGTTAAGACTACTGTATACCATTCATTGTCCAGATATGTCCATTTTTTAAAGCTTATTCATTTACTTTGAGAGATAGAGAAAGAGCACATGAGTAAGGTAGGGGAAGACAGAGAGGGAGAGAGAATCCCAAGCAAGTCTGCATTCTCAGCACAGAGCCTGACGTGGCCTTGATCTCATGAACTGCAAGATAATAACTGGAGCCGAAATCAAGAGCCAGACTCTTAACCAACTGAGCCACCCAGGCAACCCCTGTTATTTTTTGGGATATTTTATGGATATTTTTTATCCATTTGGAAAGAATGTTTTTATTTTTAGTTTGCTCATTGGCATTTTAAAGAACTTTCTTGTGTCATCAGCCTAATTTGTATATGCAGTAATCGATTCTGTCTTCAAATACTTCAGGAATTCAGGTCTCAGTTCAAACTTGAATGGCCATTTATTTATTGCTTCAGTGGATGATGGTGGGTGGAGGGGCGGAAAACTTTACTGTTTGCTTTTTCATATTTCTAGCTAATTAATTAGAACATTCCTCTGCTCTAAAAAATATATGTAATCTGGAAATCTGAAGTAAGGATGAGTTCCATAGTCTAGTTAGTAAAATATTTAGGCCAAGCTAAATGATTTCACACTTTTTATTTTGATGTAGACAACTCTGGTAAGAATATTTATTATATGCGTAATTATATGCATTGCTTTCCTAGAATCATACAAAGTGATCTGAAACAAAGTTCTTTTATTCTTTTGCTTGAACAGGAGGTCAGCCATGAATATTATATCATTTGAGAGACGCTTGTGGTATAAACTTGCATGTGACAGACAACTTGGGATTATACAGGAACAAATAAGCAGATAATTTTAATATACTAATAGGATTAGTAAGTACAAAGTACTTGTATGTGTTCCACATGCAGGCTGAACTATGTATATATTGCTTTACGAAAAACTAAAAGCTAAGAAGGAGAAGATCTGACAGTGATTGGTTTCCCTGTCCTCCTACAGTCAACTGGAGGAGAGTCCAGGCTGCCCCCTCTCCATGGGGCGCGTGGTCTTCAGTTTGCCTCCGTCCTCATTAAATGTTCAGTATAGCCAGCGAATAAGTTAGACTCAGGATTTTACCTGCTTTCAGAGGAATGAATCAAAGCATAATTACTGTCTTTTTCTTCACCAGTAGTAAGAGGTATTAATGGTGTTCCACTATCTCAGTCAAATAAATGAGATTAAAATGATACTTGTTTTATCAAAGTTTTCTATCAGTTGAGATTCTTGAACTGTATTTGGGCATGTTTGGTTTGTATGCCCAAGTGAGTTCTGAACATGAAATGAAGATGGTTCTGGCAGTAGCACTTAGTCTGTCTGACCCTTTTTATTGAATATATATTCACTATTAAAATAGGAAATCCCCTTTTTGCCAAATTGGTGGACAATAATTAATTTTGGAGTTTTTACTTCTAAAGTGAAAAGAGTTGCTCAGGATTACAAATTAAGTGACTCTGAGTAAAATGGAATGTTACAAATGTCTTCTATTTGTGAATAAAGGAAGCAGTTTCTAAAATCTTTTTTTAAAATTTGAGCACTTATTAAACTGTGATTTAAAATGGCATTATTTGTAGTTAAAATTAGTGAGAAATGTTAGTCTATTCTGTGAGTATCATGAAGAAATTTAGCCGCCTAATGCCTCGCTTGTCAATAAAATGTTTTTCAATGTATTTTTAGTACAGAATAATAATGAGTGATTTTATAATGTTACTGTTGCAAAATCTCTTCTAGAATGGAAACAATATATGTTTTTGCTGTTTTAGTAAACAAGAGCTCTCTGGGGTTTGTTTCTTTAAGGTCTATGCCTTTGGGTTTTATGTGCTCAAAGATGGTACATGGGAACTGATTATAATTCTCTTCCCTCCAGGTCCATCTTGCAGATGTGCACAGGCATCAGATCTGGCACACCTGCTTCAATTTTCACTTCCTTTCTTTCCCAGTGACCACATTAAGGCTGGTGAATTTGTGTTTTGTTCTTTCCGTTAACTGTGTTACTGTGGTACATCTTGAAGCCAATATGGGCATTTGACTTTTATTATTTGTTTTATTACTTTTTTTTTTTTTTGGTTTATTCATTGGTAGTGTTGGAGTTTTAAATGTTTACAAAAACAAAAAGATTAATTTGTAACTCCCAAGTTATCATTAATTTAGATTCAGTCTTTCAGTGAAAATGGTACAGTCTTTTTATATAGAAGGATATATATATGTGTATATATATGTATATATGTATATATATTATATACATATATATATATATATATATATATATATATATATATAATAAAAGGATCACCATGGTGTTACTGGGAAGACCTGTGAATGGGTCTCTTGTTTCTTGATAGGCGTATAGTGGTAAGGCTCAAATCCTTTGGTTTTTCAAAATATGAAGGATGAGTAAAAGAGACTTATAAGACATGGGAACTGAGACTGAGCTACATTTTAGAATTTGTTACATTCAGGAGGCCCTTTAAAGGCATTATTTGAAAGAGATCACATGATACTTGACTTCCACATATATAAAAATCAAATTTTCACCTCCTTATGGCTTGTGCCTTTACAATTTTTGTTAGACTTTCCCTTTTTTATATATGCAGGGTAAGGTATTTTTATTGTTGTAACATTTTTTGAATCTTTAATTATTAGTATTAGTTCTCCGATCTTTTACTATGAAACTAGGCATATTCTTCCTCATTATATTTTGGAGTCCATTGATTGAATTTGCCTGGTTGTGCTTTTTGTGTGTGTATTGGTAAAATTGCCTAGTTGTTCAGGAAATTGATTTGTATGGATATTGGCTTATGTCAGTGAGAATACTGTATTTCTAATATTAGCAATTGTAGTTGGTAAATAAAAATAATGTGTTGTAATGAGAAGACTGATGAACTGGGACTCAACGGGCATTTTTTTTTATTAACTTTGCATCACTGAAGTTTGAGTTTTGGGGAAGTTCTGTTAACATCTTTGCGCCTTCTTTTCCTCATCTGTAGAATTGAAAAGGTGGATTTTGGTTATTTTTAAAGATTTATTCCAGTTCCTCTGACATCCTATGATCTTTTAAATTTTAAAGACTTGCCTTTCTAGAAAAACAAGGTATTTTATTAGTCATTGTATACTATTTCCACATTGTATAGGAATTTTGAAAGTTGTGTTTTGTAATTACTCACTCAGTATTTAAGATACCACCTATATCTCTCTCTGTACCATTGCTTTCTATAATTGGTCTCAACCTATATTTTTCTCTCATTTCTTCCCCATTTTCTAGCCAGAATATTCCAGACTTTTGCCTCTAAAATGTGCTTTACACATTTTTTACTTTTATGCTGTTGCTCATACTATTCCCTTTTTTGCACTCTTCCCCATCCCCAAGCCACTTTGAGGCACTATAACATTTCTCTTATTATTATTTTGGCTTTGCATGTTAACTCTCTATTTATTGTGTGGTGTTGTATAGGAGACAGTGAATTCCTTGCAAGGCCGGTATTTAATTTTCATCATTTTACTAACCTTATTAGTGACACACATAATACTTTTCACACAAATAGGGGCTAAATATTTCTAGAACTGAATTTGTAAAATGATTAATGACATGTAGTCAATGGCTAGGAACAATGAAAACTTAACAGCATAATAAGAAAATTAATGGCCATTTTGAATTGAAGCAGAGTTTTAACCATCTATGCTGACTACAAACATTTGTATTCCCTGGTCACTTAGGTACTATTATCTTCCCTCCATTCATTCTTCTTGACTCATTTACTTAACTACTTAACACTTGCTTTTTTCCCAGTAACCCAGTTAACTACTTGCCTGCATTCATCATTGTAGTTGAACACTGCCATGGTCTTAAAATGAGTATATATAATTTCTTTAATACATTCTTGCTTAGATATGTATATTTTCCTGACTTATCCCCTTGGTCTTGTTCTTAGGCTTATCAACTTTAATCTCTTGTTGTTCTTTTGCATTCTTCAATTTACATTTCTTTTCACTTGCTCTTTCACTTTTGAGAAGTCATTCATTCTGTTTCTTAAAGGAACAAGCTCTTTGATTGCTGTCTCTAGGTAGCTTACATTTACAAGTGTCTTAGAGTCAGTCAGATATTGGGAATTGATAGTGGAATGGCTGGCCATCAGGAATGCGCTTGAGTTAGTTCTGCCAGACCAACACTCTTGTGTCTTTTTAGTGGGAGAGTATCTGCAGGAGCAATGCTGGCACTGGCCCTTCGGTTAAAGGAGTTGATTCTGTTTATAAAAGTTGTGAGATGTTAATGGGCATTTGTACAGGTGGACTTTTGGGGGAGAATACTTGAGTTCTAGAATGTATCAAAGCATTCATTAAAATGCTTGAGTTGGGCATGGATGAATGGGTAGAGATGATCCCGCACCCCCTTGGCTTCAATGATCTTTTTACTCTTGAATTAATTATTGTCTGCAACAGATGTGTGGTTGGTTTGGACTGGATAAAAGACCAAAAAGCAGTAAGACAATGAGTTATAAAACTGAAAAGACAACAGGAAAGTAAAAGGCATAAGGTAAAAAGTTGCGTATCTTTATGCCACTTAAAGTCAGTAGTATATATTAAGTCATTCTTGGAAACATTATATCCAAGAAACGGTACTTGAGAAGATAAAATGAGAAAGTAGCAGAGAGGAAATTGTCTGGGATTAAGTTTAAGTCTATGTTATTTTTAGTTCTATTTTTATAGCACATCTCAAATCTCTAAGGATTTCTGTATTAATAAATATTTAAGTCAGATATTATATTTGCATACTAGTAAGAGTAACTCATACATTCATTAAGAAATATTTTTTAATGTTTATGTTTTTGAGAGAGAGAGAGCGTGAGCGTGAGGGAACATGGGAGAGGGGCAGAGAGAGAGGGAGACAGAGGATCCAAGCAGGCTCTGCATTGTTAATGCAGAGCCTGATGTGGGGCTTGAACTCACAAAACTGTGAGATGATGACCCAAGCTGAAGTCAGCTGCTTAACTGACTGAGCCACCCAGGCTCCCCAAGAAGTATTTTGATATTTAAATTTCTTAGAAAGCATTTGGATAATTTTATTAATACAACATCCCTTTAAGGGTACAAAAGATAGAAAATATGCATTGCCCATTTTTGTTCTGAGATCATAAATAGGGAATATCCAGGGCTCTTTCCCTAGTATTTATATAGAAGCATTTTATAGTACAGAACAAAGCTGCATGTTGACTTAAGAAAATAATTTTGGTTAACTTTTACTTTAGAAAATATTAAGCATTTATTTTATTTTAACAGGTATCTTTCAGATGAAGGCATTGAAGCTTGCACAAGTTCTCCTGACAAAGTCAATATAAATGACATCATCCTGATTGCTCTCAATGTAGGTTTTGTTTATTAACTTATATAAACATTTTAAATCTGGAAGCTATGTTCATGAGAAACCTCTTATAAAATAAACTGGGTATTAAGATAAGTAATATGGAAGACATCTTTTATTTTTATTGTACATTTTAAGTTGCAGTGATGTTTGTTGAATTTGGTAATCTCCTATCAGCCCAATTTTTAGAAATACATGTTTCTTGCATCATCTATTATACAGAATCGAATGAAAAGAAAAAAATGCAATTAAAACTTTCCTCCCATTGATCAGTTATAAAATTTCATAACATTACAGTAGATACATATTAGAAAAAATTAATCATATTTGTTAAAACAAATTACCGTTTAATTAATATAGGAACTGTAGGTAGGTTATAGCATTTTGACAGCTGTATTTATTGTTTCAAAATAACTTTTCCTGTGAATAAAAGTAATATATTGTAGAACACTTTAGAATACAAAAGTAAAATAAGAAAATTAGGGCTATTTAATGTTAAATAGGGCTGTTAATGTTGTGTATATATTTCTTTCCAATCTCTCTCCCTTTACTATCTGTAATAGTCGTATGTTTTTCATAATTGGGATTGGCTTTTGGATTTTTTTTGAAGAGTTTTAAAAAGTATTTGAAATTTAGGTGTAAGTTAAATGAATTTTTTTTTCAATCTTGCAGTTACCCCAAGGAGAGTTTTTTTCATACTACCTTTATAATAACAACCTATTAAATTTATAATCTAATCTATTCAATTAAATTTATACATTATGATACATAATCAACAGAATTTATAAGAGAATTACTGTCTGACGAATCCATCATATCACTGCAAAAGAGTATAACAAATGGCAGCAACTGATAAGAACTTTTAAGATAGAATAAATATATAAACTGTGTGTAACTTTTTCTTTTCAAATTACTTAAATTTATTTATTATTAAATGGACTTAAACAGATAAAATTTATGTTTTAATTCTGACATTTTTTTCAGCTTCTTTAAATTTTATTCAGTAAAACTAACAGGGTCATTTTTTGTTCTTAGCTAAGAATGTAGATTTTTAAAAAGACTATAAAATTTTTTAAAGTAAGCTTTAGAAATTACGCATGTTATCTATGACTACAAATGGAAATATTCCTGGGGCACCTGGGTGACTCCGTCAGTTAAGCCTTCAACTTTGGCTCAAGTCATGATCTCACAGTTCATGAGTTCAAGCCCCACTTCAGGCTCTGTGCTGACAGCTCAGAGTCTGGAGCCTGCTTTGGATTCTGTGTCTCCCTCTCTCTCTGCCCCTCCTTTTCTCCTCTCCTCTCCTCCTCCTCTCTCTCTCTCTCTCTCTCTCTCTCCCTCCCCTCCCCCTAACCCCACTCTCAAAAATGAGTAAACATTAAAAAAATTTTTATTAAGAAATATTCCTCATATGCTCTTTTTTTGACCTGTACCTTAATAAGTGAATTCTACTTTAAAAAAATATGAAGACTTCTATTTGTTAAAAAAAATTCTAAAGATGAGGAAGAGATTTCATGACAATCTTCTACTCTTCTTATTTTTCTTATTTATATACTTAGGTAAAGAGCAATTAGCTATCTATAATTGGGTATGAAACTTTATTATTTTTTAAAAGTTTATTTATTTATTTTGAGAGTGAGTGGCCCACAGATATATGTGAGCCAGAGAGAGGCAGAGAGAGTAGGAGAGAGAGAATCCCAAGCAGGCTCCCACATGGGGCACAATCTCAGGAGCTTTAAGGTCATGACCTCAAGAGATCAAGAGTTAGACATTTAACCCACTGAGCCATGCTGACGTCCCTGGTTGTAAAACTTAAAATAAAATAAATCAAGATGAAGTATTTGTCCCATGCACATAAGAGGTACATGATAACCATTATTTTGTGAATTAATTTCTTTATAATTTTTTCTGAAATATATAGTTGAAAATTCCAGCCCAAGCTATCATGCCACATAACAGGAAAAAGAAATATTTCTACACCAGACAGATAATCTACTTTTGAAGCTTATTTGTCACCTTTAAATAAAATGAGGCATTTGTAGTATTTCTCTTGAATGTTTTCATCTTTTGAGTGACTAAGGAGTGTTAATCAGTAGTTGAAAAAGACTTGTTATTTTTTGTTACATATACCTTACTGCATCTTTGGAGAATAATCCATGCATTAGCTTTCTTATGTCCCCTCCTCCCATGTGGGACATGCTGAGCTTGTTCCTTTGTCCAGCAGTGAGACGAAGTAATATATGTACAGGTTTTCCCTGCTATCCAAAAGTAGAGCAGTCCTATGAAAATTTTGTAAGTCAAAATGGTGTAAAGTGAAGAAGCAATTACCATTGATTTATATGGGAAAACTTTAGAGAGTTCCCAGACCCAAAAAGTACCTCTCTTAGGCTTTTCTGATACTGTGGGGCATATCTTGCTAAGGGAGGCACAAAATAAATTAAGATAAAGCCCGGATGCGCACAACACCATTCAAAGCTATTGCAGCTTGATGCTGAGATGTGAGCGTAGTTCTGGGGAAGAAGCTTGGCGGTGCCCCCTCACTGTTTGCGGTGCGTTCTGTTTCTGTAAAGGCTTGCTGTACGACCAATGCTGAACCCTGGTTTTTTCTTTTTCTGTAAAAAAGAAAATCTTCACATTTCTTTCACTTAGTGAAGACTCACATAGGTCTTTTGTAAAAGCAAAGTGGCATAATGTTAACTTTTGAAAAGCAAGGGTAACTGGACGAGTGTTTCCGCCCAGGAAAGTCTACTAGAGACCAGCACCAAAGGCATTTATTGAGCTGCTCATGAGAGTACTCTCTGCCTAAATGAAACAGTTCTAGACTCCTTCCCCGCAAAAGCAGGTGTTCACCATGAATCACATTGTTCATACAAATAGTCCAGGTAGTGAACCACATTTTCAGTTAGGAGATGGTTCAAGTACAAAGTTCCCAGATTCCACCCTAGGGGCAACCTTATAAAAGCAGGCCCCTCTAGAAAGAGCAGTTATGTAACTCATTTGTGTATAGATTTTTATGTTGAAAAGAAGGTTCTTAAGTTTTTACTCTGTAGAATGGAGAGAAAGAATATTAAGAAATGACATTGAAATCCAACATGCAGCTTGGGGATCAAAATACTTGAATTATTTAGAAGTAAATTAAGTGATAGCTCAGTCTTAAATTACTGAATACTGTGTATTGGTAAAAATTTAAAAATAGATTTTTAAAAATTTCTTTTAAGATTTTATATAATATAAAATGATTTGCCTAATAGATATTACATTAAACTTACTCAAAAAACAGTCAAGAATCTTTTGTATGTGTGCACACATGCATGTCTATTTATAGACTAGATATTTCTTCTGCATAATTTTTTATGTCCAAGATACATGTAGTTTGGGACCCAGTTGTCCTGGTGATCCTGATACAAAGGTGTCTGGATCATAAAATTGCTTTTGCAGTAGTTATAAATTGACTTTGATTTTAGAATGTTTAAAGATTTGGTAGGTCATTTTTATCTTGCTCAAAGAATAATGAAATGATATTCATTTTGTATGTACAGCACTTTAAGAGTTAGGTAAACTTTGAACATATTGTCTGCTTTTCACCTGATAACAACTTTGTGAGATAGGATGAGTGATTTTTTTCCATTTCATAGAAGAATAAATTACCTGGATTTAGAGAATTTGTGACAGTGTCCATGGTCCTATTAATTAATTACAGTTTGTAATGAATCACAGTTTAGGATTTTAGTGTTGTGTTTATTTCTGCTTCTCCTTTTAGTTCACATTAAGTTTCATAATTACTGCTAAAGGCCACAAATGAGGGACCATGATACGTTATAAAATTTGTATATATTCTTTTTCTTATACATATTTAATATTTCAGCCTTTGACTTCAAAATAATGCTTATTTTTTATGAACTGTTAGATGTGTTACTGACTTGATTATTCATATGCAGATGATAATAAAATGTACATGTCTTATATTCACTAAAATTAATGTGATAGGTAATATTCATTAAGTGCTTATTCTTTGTAGTTTATTGACTAAGCGCTTCAATTGTACTGACATTTAATCTTCAAAGCAATCCTAATATAGGGAAGGCTAATATAAGAATATATTTTTGCCCATCTGTTACTCAGTATTTTCAAGGTGAAAAGGCATGCAACTCGAGGTATGCTTCCCCACCTTTCAACCGAGGTATAATTCTTTCACTGTGTTGTTGGATAGAGGCTGCAAACACGATAAGGCTGATACGTTGTTATACAAGTGTTTGGATTTGGGGCTTAGTTTGTCTGGCAGTTCCATTTGGTGAGTTTTTAGCTTAGGAGTAACCCTTGTGTTACATTGAGAAATAAAATATGAATTATGGTGGTAAAAGACTGGAAAGATCTGGGGTGATTATATAATTTTATGCTTGTTTCCTAAGCTGACCACGTACCAATATTTCAAATAAGAGGGGGTTCTGTTATTGTAGGTGGTCAAAGAAGACTCTCCTACTTCTCCCTATGTATTCATTTTATGTTACAGTAATTTTAATCATCTGGTGTTTTACCTGTGAGCCTAACATGAATTTCTGCCTTAAAATTTATGCGATTAAATGCACTCTGTTTTATTTTGCTCTTAAGGAGATGAAGAGCTACAGTTATTATATTTTAAGGGATACAAAACAATATATAAATTTAGTTACCAGTCTAACCTCACACTCCCAGTAACCAAGTAATTTCTTAGCTTAAATAATTATGCCTCCTTCATGAGTATTGACAGTTTTCCACTGAGCAGATTTCTTTCCATTCTTTTAAGTTTGCACTGCCTAAAGAGAACAATATCCTTTCAAGTTCTGCTTTTTATGTAAATTGTACAGTTGAAGTTTTGTTTTTATATCAGAAATGGGATAACTTTGTTTATATTAGTCCTTATGTTTTCCTTTTGGTGTTTTGCTTTGGTTTGCTGAGAAACATGTTCTGCACGTTTATAGAGTTAGTTGTTTCTTCACTAACTTGGATTTCTAGAATTTATTTAAGCAAATAAAATATACTTTTACTACAGTAATGTCTTACTGTTCTTGTTGTAGTTGTGCTGTTCCCTAGGATATTGGTATGTTACGTAGCTTTGTTTTAGGCATCAACCTGTAGAATCATGTTTTCATGGCTCTGCATAGCAGGGTTACATAGGATTCTCTTATCAAAAATATATTCTGTTTACGTATTTTAAAGTAGTCCTTTGGTTTGTGATTGGGCATTAATTTTTTTTAGTAAGACTACAGTTTATATAAAAGCAAGTGTTAATTTTAATAGGAAGATTTAGTAAGCTAAAAGTTATCGAAAGGAATACGACCAGGTTTAAGTCCTTAAACATTGCTACTCAACAGTGTACTTGAAACGACATGTGTATGGGACTATGTTATTTGAAAAGATTGATTATATGTCTAGATCTCATAATTAGCTAAAGGATACTTAAATTTCATTCTGCAAGCCTTAAGTAACTTCATCTTTTGTTTATGACTAAGATTAGATTTAGATTTACTTTTATCTATAATTATATTTTAATAATAATATTTTTATTTTAGACAGACTTAAGAACAATTGGCAAGAAATTCCTCCCCAGTGACATCAATGGTGGAAAGGTAGAAAAGGTAAAGAAAAACGTTAACTTCCTAAATTATGCTAACTACAATAAATATGAACATTGACTAAATTATGAGAATTATTTTTTGGCAGTAAAGACTGCAACTGCAAAATATTTAAGAAGTGAGTACATCACAGAGTCGTCCTTGTAGCAACTCTATACAAATGAAAAATAACTGACTTGAACTTTTAAACTTTTGGTGACTTTTTCAACATTTAAAAAAAACTTCTGTTTCAGGTATTATAATTATGGCACACTCACATGTGAGACTTACCAGATATGCTGGAGTTCAGGACAACAACCTTTTTGTATCTTTTAATTTTAGTTATCTATTTCTGTGTTTATTTAATTAGTTTATTTACATAAAATTATAAGATTGTGAGGATATCAGAAGCAGTTTGTCAAAGCTATGCATTTGGTTATTGCTGTCATTTTGTACCATATATACATAAATGTATAATATAATATATATGTCATATATATTAGATATCTTAGAACACATATTCATGTTATAAATTTTTTCAGTTATCTTTCTAAAATTCGGGGATACAATTTTTATTTATTTATTTTTTAAAATATAATTTATTGTCAGATTGGCTTACCTATAACACCCAGTGCTCATCCCAACAAGTGCTCTCCTCAATGCCCATCACCCATTTTCCTCTCTCCCCAACCCCCCCATTAACCCTCAGTTTGTTTTCTGTATTTAAGAGTCTCTTATGGTTTGCCTCCCTTCCTATTTGTAACTATTTTTATCCCCTTCTGCTCCCTCCTGGTCTTCTGTTAAGTTTCTCAAGATCCACATATGAGTGAAAACATATGATGTCTGTCTTTTCTCTGACTGACTTATTTCACTTAGCATAAGATCCTCCAGTTCCATCCATATTGCTGCAAATGGCAGGATTTCATTCTTTCTCATTGCCAAGTAGTATTCCATTGTGTATATAAACCACATCTTCTTTATCCATTCATCAGTTGATGGACATTTAGGCTGTTTCTGTAATTTGGCTATTGTTGAACATGCTTTTAAAAACATTGGTGTACATGTGACCCTTGCATCAGGACTCCCAGGGATACAATTTTTAGATACCAACTACTCAGTCTTTTACTTAGTATTTGTTTATTTTCAATTTCTTCTTTTTATTTGAAAATACATATAAATTATGTCAGTCAAGAATTTTATGTGCTGTTGGTCACTTTTTGAACTTCTTTTAAAAAAACTTTTTAGCATTTATTTATTTCTGAGAAACAGAGCACAAGTTGGGGGTGGGGTAAGAGAGAGAGGGAGACACAGAGCCAAAGCAGGCTCCGGGCTGTCAGCACAGAGCCTGATGTGGAGCTTGAACCCACAGACCAAGAGACCATGACCTGAACCAAAGTCAGACACTTAATTGACTGAGCCACCCAGGTACCCCCATCACTTTTTGAACTTTTAAAGAACATCATTACCTATAATTTAAATAAATATTTTCAGTGTGTATGTTTTGAGTTTGGATAAATAGTCTTATAATTTTAACACTTAGATATTTAATATAGTTATCAGATGTTTTAAATTTTAGATAATTGTAAAAGATCTATGATCTAACAACTTTTCTCACATTTCTCACATATTCTAAATATTAATCCATTTATGTAAATGATGGTAATCATTTAGCTAGAAAGAATCATAAGCGTTTCTAATCTGATCTAGTTTTTCTTGAAAAATTTTTTAATGTTTATTTATTTTTGAAAGAGACAGAGAGAGGGGGGAGGGACAGAGAGAGAGGGAGACACTGAATCCAAAGCAGGCTTCAGGCTCTGTGCTATGATGTGGGGCTTGAACTCATGAACCATGAGATCATGACCAGAGCCAAAGTCGGATGCTCAACCGACTGAGTCATTCAGGTGCCCCATAATCGTACATAGTTTTTTTTCTTGCCATACTTCTTTTTCTTTTTTAATTCTTTTTTTAAAATTTACATCCAAGTTAGTTAGCATATAGTTCAACAATAATTTCTTTTTTTATTTTCTTTTTTTTAAGTAATAATTTCAAAAGTAGATTCCTGAATTCCCCTTACCCATTTAGCTCATTCCCCCCCCAAGCCCTTCAGTAACCCTCTGTTCTCCATATTTAAGAGTCTCTTAGGTTTTTGTCCCCATCCCTATTTTTAAATTATTTTTGCTTCCCTTCCCTTATGTTTATCTGTTTTGTATCTTAAAGTCCTCATATGAGTGAAGTGATATGACATTTGTCTTTCTCTGACTAATTTCACTTAGCATAACACCTTCTAGTTCCGTCCACGTAGTTGCAAATGGCAAGAGTTCATTCTTTTTGATTGCTGAGTAATATTCCATTGTATATATGTACACCACATCTTCTTTATCTATTCATCCATCGATGGACATTTGGACTCTTTCCATACTTTGGATATTGTCGATAGTGCTGCTATAAACTTTGGGGTGCATGTGCCCCTTCAAAACAGCATACCTGTATCGCGTAGATAAAATACCTAGTAATGCAATTGCTAGGTTGTAGGGTAGTTCTATTTTTAATGTTTTGAGGAATCTCCATACTGTTTTTCAGAGTGGCTGTACTAGTTTGCATTCCCACCAGCCGTGCAAAAGAGATCCTCTTTCTCCACATCCTCGCCAACATCTGTTGTTGCCTGAGTTGTTAATGTGAGCCATTCTGATGGGTGTGAGATGTATCTCATTGTGATTTTGATTTGTATTTCCCTGATGATGAGTGACTTTGAGCATCGTTTTATGTGTCTGTTGGCCATCTGGATGTCTTCTTTGGAGAAGTGTCTGCTCATGTCTTTAGTTCATTTTTTCTTTGGATTATTTGTTTTTTGGGTGTTGAATTTGATAAGGTCTTCATAGATTTTGGGTGCCAACCCTTAATCTGATACGTCATTTACAAATATCTTTTCCCATTCCATTGGTTGCCTTTTAATTTTGCTGATTGTTTCCTTCACTGTACAGAAGCTTTTTATTTTGATGAGGTCCCATTAGTTCACTTTTGCTTTTGTCTCCCTTGCCTCTGGAGACATGTTGAGTAAGAAATTGCTGCAGCCAAGGTCAAAGACTCTCTTGCCTGCTTTCTCCTTGAGGATTTTGATGGCGCTGTCTTACATTTAGGTCTTTCATCCATTTGGAGTTTATTTTTGTGTATGGTGGAAGAAAGTGATCGAGGTTCATTTTTCTGCACGTTGCTGTCCAGTTTTCCCAGCACCACCTGCTGAAGAGACTGTCTTTATTCCATTGAATATTCTTTCCTGCATTGTTGAAGATGAGTTGGCCATACGTTTGTGGGTACATTTTTGGATTCTCTATTCTGTTCCATTATTTAGGGGGTTTTTTGGACACAAATACACCTATAAACTCTATACTGTATACTCCGTAAACTCCTCAGCAATTCATTTTAATGTTAACAACACTCTGTGTCAGCAGACTTTAATTATCTTTTAATCTAAAGTTCTTCTGCTACAACTTAAAGTTCATGTTTTCTTTATCTTGCTTTGGAAGTAGAGAACATCTGCTTACCTTCCCTTGGGAATAATTCTTCATATACTTGCAGACTTGTAAATGTCATTGCCACAGGTTTATTTTGCTAAAGCTAGTTTATCTTGATTCCTTTGTTCTTTCTGTTGCAAACTTTCCATTGAACTTCATTGTCCTCGGAGCTCTCTCTGGTTTCTGTACATCTCTTTTTTTAGTTGTGGTAGTAGTTCTCAGACTTCAGTGTACACCAGAATGAACCTGAAGCCTGGGTAAAACACAGATTGCCAACCTCTCCCCTTTCTCTCCCCCAGTTTCTGATTCCATCGAACTGGGGGAGGGCCTGAGAATTTGTGTTTTGGACAAGTTTCCATGGGATATTGATTCTGCTAGTCTGGGAAGCATACTTAGCAAACTTCTGGATTACAGAACCCCAGATTAGCCAGCAATCTTAGGTAGGTCTGATGAGCCGAACAGTTCTTTACCAGAAAAGTAACTAACATGAGAGCAGTCTGTGCATACCCTACATTAGTTTAAGAAAATTTTAAAGCTTTCTGGGTATTGTTTCTCCATGTTCCTGGTGTGTCTTCAGGGATTTGAGAGCCGTCTCTGCTGGAAGCTGGTGGGGACGCTGCTGAGGAGGCTTATGTCTGCATTTCCACCTGCGCAGAGCATCCTTGCTTCAGAGTTTTGCACAGTGATCTCTTTAGGATTTCTTTTGAATGCAGCCAGCAACAATGAAAAACACCTTGAAATCTTTAAATGTAGAATTTTCTGTACCAAATTTTATCTTTTAAAATATTCTTAATACTAATGTGACTTTAGGTTATGCATAAAATGAGAAGATATAAAATAAGCCCTTTTGAATGGTGTCGGCTAACCCTTTCTGTTCTTTCATTATAGTTTTCCTTTAATTTCCTATTTTTAGCACTAAATATAATTCTTTTCATAGTACCTATATTAATATGTGAAGGTGTTTTAAAAAATAATTTTAATAGAAATTTTGGAAACAGCCCCACAGGAATTGCTCATTTTATGTGCTTTTAGTTCAAAACTCCATATATTATATAAATATATAACCATTTTTAGGCTAAATAAATGTTTAAGGAATATATTTTTGACATGAATTATTTGTGTTTTGTTGATGTTACTAATTCGGTAAAAGCTACTTTATTTGTACCTTTATTGAAATGCTTTATTAACCAGCCTTTTACCATGTTAATGATGACTAAATCCTTATAAACATATGGCTCCAGTCACTAAATTATTGTTATAGTTCATGTTTAAAATACATTTTAAGTAGATTCAAAGTAAATTATTTTAATCTGTGCGTAAGACATAGGCAATAGTTATTAAGCAAAATATTTATAAATTGTCTTAATCTGTGCATAAGATGTAGGCAATATTTAGTAAACAGTATCTGAATAAGCAATCTGTTTTTTGAACATGTCAGATTTTGTTATAATACTGTTTCTTTAGTTATCTTTTATATTAAGTAGGAATGAATGAAAGAACTGAGTTGCCCTGTGACCTTCCAAATAGATCAACTACTTGTATGGGTATAAGCATATGCTTACCTTCCCATTGACAGTTTATATATGAGTTTTAGGCCATAAAGATTGTGAGAGTGGAGAGATGTGTGCTGAGGAAACCATCTTTTGCAACTTCTTTACTGAGTGGTTCAGAGTAGGCTTTGCATTTCTTGGATATAAAGTCTTGGAACCTGGTGGCTTATGATCTAAAAATCATGGAACAAAGTCATAAAAAAAAAAAAAAGGTAAAACTATTCTTTCTATAAAACTGTTTAGTATTTTTAATATTATTTTTTTTTAATTTTTAAAATGTTTTTTATTTTGTATTTTTGAGTGGGGGTGGGGCAGAGCGAGGAGGGAGACACAGAATCCGAAGCAGGCTCCAAGCTCCGAGCTGTCAGCACAGAGCTTGACATGGGGCTTGAACTCATGAACCATGAGATCATGACCTGAACTACAGTCAGATGCTTAACTGACTGAGCCACCCAGATGCCCCTTTAATATTCCTTTTTAAGCTTAATATTTTACAGTAGTCATTTTCATAGCTCAAGCCTCTGAACCAAAGTATAGAATTACAAAATATAGGTTAATGTAAAAATACTTTACCAGTCCAGCTATGTGATAAATTGTGCATTATTGTGGAGCCCTAAAGAGCAAAGACTTTTGGGTCTATGTTTATTTTTTTTTCCTAAGTTTTAGAAATGACAGGGTGTACATGCCTTTTTAAACATGAAACTTTGAGTAAAGACCGAATTTTACAAATGGATGCACCTTCTCAAAGCCTCAGCAATACCAACATCAACCACAAGATGGCTTCCCTGCCTTAAAATTCAAAGTGAATGCCCTCTCACCAGCAGCCTAGAAAATTAGATGTTTTTAAAAAGGAAAAATATTTGGAAAAAGTTTTAAAGTTTTAATTTAAATAAAATTGTGGCTCAGTCGGTTAAGCCTCCGGCTTCGGCTCAGGTCAGATCTCGTGTTTGTGGGTTCGAGCTCTGCGTCGGGCTCTGGGCAGACAGCTAGCTCAGAGCCTGGAGCCTGCTTTCGGTTCTGTGTCTCCTTCTCTCTCAGCCCCTCCCCCTCTCATGCTCTGTCTCTCTCTATACCAAAAATAAATAAAACATTTAAAAAATTTTAAATAAAATTGTATCCTATGTTACGTATGTTAATTTGTTCTGTGCTAATAATGCAGTATGTCAATTTTCCTTCTAGTGAGTTATTAAAATTAAGTATACACGTTTCAGAACAGTGGATTACTCTGAAACACTGATTTTACTATGCAGTAAAGCATAATAAATAAATAAAATGAATAAATACAAGTGCTCATTGGCAACTATTAATAGAACTGTGGAGTTTAAAAACAATTGCACAAAATAATATATATTAGCTGTGTACTCTATTCACTTTACCTTTTTTTTAATTCTCCCGGAGAACAAACAGCTAACAAGGTGAAGGGTAGAGGTGTGGAAATAGGTAAATGATATACTGGTAGAGGATTACTTTGGACTGGGGGTCCTGCAGTGTTTTCCTCATATTTCACTTGCTGTAATTGCTCTGAACATAAGCGAAATCGTGTTCTCTGCTGTACTTTGATGTATAAATTGATGCTTTTTGTGGGGGATCTCAAGTTTGGGGAAACCTATTCAAGATTATACCTATTTCTACTTAACAGACTTTAATAATATCCTGTTTTTTAAATTTCTAAGAGGTAGAAACTTTAAGATCTAGTAAATATCACCATATTTATGATTCAGAAAGGGTTTTTTTTTTACTATTTATTAATTTTTTATATTTGCACTCTCGCTGTATCTGAATATCAAATGAAAAATTTGAGATAGCTATGAGGGACTACCTTCACAAACCTGTCTTTCAGCATCCCCAGTGCTTTTGACTTCTTTTCCTCTTGCTCTTTTTTGGTGCAAGCTCCTATCTTATCTAGGAGAACCCTGATTTTCAGCAAACTCTTCTTTTTTTCGCCCTTCTCCTTTGCACTGAAAATCTACTCCGTGCCAGATCCTGGGTTAAGTAATATACATGCATTATCTATGTAGTCTTAGAAGAACACTGAAAATAGAAAAGATTACTGCACTCTTTTTCACTGCAGAGATGAAGTAACTGTAACTTTCTTAAAATCTGTCTTCTGTTGCTGCAGCACTTTCATCATTGAGGAATGTCTTTCCCTCAGCTGCCAGCCAAACTACTATTTATTCTGCAAATCCCACTCAAATGCCACTTATCTCCCAATTTTCTTGATCCCTTTTGAGCAGAATTAATTTTTAGGCATTAATATTTCCATTGCCCTTTCTACCTATATCTCCTTTTCTATGTAACAAATGTTGTCATTTTGGAATATCTAATGGAAAGATGACAGACTTTGGTGCAAGACAGATCCAAATTTGAATTCTAATTCTGCCTCTTACTAGCTGAGTGACCTCTGGCAGAGTACGTTACCCTCTGCTCTCCGTTTTCTCATTTAAAATACCTAGTGATCCTAACATACTTTATAGCTCTGGAGGAAATTATTCCAAAGGCATAAGGAAATACTTTATTTATCAAGGAGTTTTGAATGTATGTGCTAAGCTCAAGGCATGCAGAGAGTAACAGGACAGCCAGCCCATGCCTTGTTGGAACACATAGCCTAATGAGAGATGAAGAAACTTCAATGTGAAACACATGCTAGGTCAGAAATACCTGTGATGAAGTGGCAGCTCTCTCAGCTTGGTGAGGGGGAGAGGTTGCTTTTCTCACTAGACTATTACGTTTGAGATATGATTGTCAATAAGGTAATAGGGAACAGATCCTCAGTTAGGGACATATTTAAAATCTTAGGGTAGAAGGTATACACACACATGCACACACACATATGTATATATAGATGTATACACACACCATATTCACTATTATTATTTCTACTTGGAAATTTTTGAAAGATTAAAAACCTATTTTATTGTACAAACTGTAAATAGAGCTTGACAAAATCTTGACTGATAACAATATGTGGAAGAGAAGTATCTGATTCCTAGAACCTGAATTCTTTTTTGGGTTTGGGAGAATTTCCCATCCTTTGAGTCTTGGTGGTGGAGAAGACGAAAATGGGAGATACTTTTCCCCCAGCCTCCTTAGCAGCTCTGCCTTGCATAGTCCCTCAGTTCTGCTGGTCAGGTGAGCTGCTCTGCACTTGGGCTGCTCACACAAATAAGCAGGAGCCCTGGCGAATGCTGTCTGCCAGTAGTAGGAGCTACAGCAAGATTGAGCCTCCTGGGTAGCAGGTGCCGCAGGGCTGGGTGAGTGTCCAGGGCCGGTGAGACTGGGGGCACAAGGGGTACAGCTAGATGCTCTCAGTGTGCTCATGAATGCTGACTGCCAGCATGTCTTTCCGGGTTAGCGTTCAGTAACATCTAGCTGGTAGTTGAAGTCAGCGATGGAAATTGGCCAATGATACAAATACGAGGCTTCTTATCTCCCTCCCCCCGCATCTCAGAAGGGTTTCACCAGCACACCGCTGCCCGCAAACAGTTCTGTGGTTTGATTGTGGTTTTTTTCCCTGTGTAGGCAGCAGACCTAGTTCTTTCTCTCTCCTGACATTTCTGTAGAATGCCCAAAGTCTTAATTTCAAAATATCATGTAAATTATTGGACCCTTTTAATATAATATTTTATATATCCAAATATATATTTTTTAAAGTTTAATAATGAAGTCAGTACCTGTGAAGCCTCGGCCCGATACAGGAGCACGAACGTTGCACAACGACTCTGCCTAGTGCTTCCTCCCTCCCACACCACGGAATGATTGCTGGGAGTTCAGCTTTGCTTGACTTTTTTTTATTTTTCTTTTTTGTAACTTTATTTTTTTATTTTTTTTAGAATATAACACTATTTTTTTAACATATGCAATTATTTTCCATCATTTACAATACAGTAGTTACAATGACACTCCAAACGGATAAGCAAAGTAAAAAATCAGAACCCCAACTTCTATTTCATGTAATTAGACTTATACAGAAATTAGAAGGTTAAGTAACAACTAGTTAATCACCTAATTTCATAGCTATCTGAAGTGGCAATCATTATATAGCAGCTTATCTATGATACATTCAAGATGAATGATACAATTTATTACTTGTTCATAAGCTACAACACAGCCTGCTTAATACCTTTCCTTAAATTCCACCTCTGTACTACAATATACTTGAGGTCCATGCAAAAAAGTAGCTACCTTTTATATAGGAAATGGATGATTAAGTCTTTGGTGCTGTAAAATCAACTTGACTTTTAAAAATATTTTAGTTACATATATAATTATTCCCAAGCAATATGTAGTTTTGTGTTCAAGCTTTATTAAATGATAACATATTGTCTGCTTTCATCGTCCAATGTTGTATTTCTAATAGGTGTCCATGTTGCATATAGCTATTACTCATTTGTTTTCTCTTTCTATGTAACATTAAACTGTAAATATACCTCACTTTACTTTTTCATTCTTCTGTTGATGAGTATTTAGGTGCTTTTCTTTTTCTTTTGTTTTGATAATCGATGCATTACTTCTAGGAACAGATATGTATATTTTTCCTGATGCACGTCTGTGAGTTTCTCTGGGGAACATAACCAAGGATTGAATTGCTATGTGCTAGAGCTAAGCAAGTGTTTGACTTTATAAGATTATGCCAAATTATTTTTTTAAGTGGTTGTATCAGATTTATATAAACCTCAATAGTGTATGCAAGATACCATTAATCTGTATCATTTGGGACACTTGAAATTATCAAATTTTTCTAATCTTGTGATTTTAAAATGTTATTCTTCCTTAGGCGATTCTTTCCCTGCCCAGGCCCACCCCCATATAAATTTGAGAATCAAATGATCAAGCTTCTTAAAACGTGTTGGGATTTTTATTGAAATTGAATTGCATGTGCAGATGAGCTTTTAAAGACAGTTGAGGGGCGCCTGGGTGGCTCAGTCAGTTGAGCATCTAATTTCAGCTCAGGTCATGATCTCATGGTTCGTGGGTTCGAACCCCGCATTGGGCTCTGTGCTGACAGCTCAGAGCCTGGAGCCTGCTTCACATTCTGTGTCTCCCTCTGCCCCTCCCCTGCTCATGATCTGCCTCTCTCTGTCTCTCAAAAATAAAGAAAGGTTAAAAAAAACAAAACAGTTGTCATCCTTATGATATCATATTAGGAGTGAAGGGTTTAGAAGCTGCCTCTGTCAAGAAAAGAAGAAAGCCCTGATATGTAGCATTTGCTACAAGAACATTACTACCGTAGCTGGTTATAAGCTACACCATGAAGTCACTGATGCTGGAATTAGGAAGAAATGTGCACCATAGGCTCTTGTACACTGGTTGGAGCTGCATGTAGCACACTCTAGATGTATCTCTTTACTTAGCATCTCCATAGTTTTATAATTTATTAAAAGCATGTAGGTCTTGTATCTTTTGTAAGCTTTATTCCTGGAATATTTTATTTTTGTTGCTATAAAGTATTTTTTAAAAATGACTTTATTCTTGTGTGATAGTTGTATATTGATCTTAAATTCTGCTACCTTGTACTTAATATTCTTAATACAGTATCTGTATATTTATTCTTTTATGCTTTCTTTATAAATATGCCTTTTGTTGACATTTCACGTGAGTGGAATCACACCAAGTGTCCTCCCTTGCGTCTGGCTTCCTTCACGTAATATAATGTTTTGAGGTTAATGTGTCAGTAGTTTACTCCTGTTGATTGCTGAATAGTATTCATTGTATGGATATACCGCCTTTTTCTTTTCATTCACAAATCAATGGACATTTAGACTGCTGTGCATAGTTCACCTTTATTTTTTCACTGCTACTGAAAGTATCTTGATGTTTATATCATCACCATTTCCTAAATCACTGTTTTGCATCATTACTCTGCTTCTTAATCTGTCTTGTTCAGTAGTAGTTTCATTAGTCTTTGCTAACCTTGTATTTTTGTTTGCTGTTTCATTAATTTCTCTTTATTATCTTCCTTCGTCCACTTTGGTGGAGCTCATTCTGTTGTTCTTTTTCATAGCTTGTTAGTTTAGCTCACTTTCTCCCATCTTTTCTAATGTAAGTTATTAATTTTTCTCCTCCCACTACAAGTACATCCCAGAGGTTTTACACATGTTATTTTCATAATCATTCAGTTCTAAACATCTTTCAGTTTATATTAATTAAGATTGATTCTCTCCCTGTTTTAATTATAAAATATTATCATTTGTCTTTCTTTTTTTAAATTTATATATTTTGAAAGGGGGTGGGAAGAGAGGCAGAGAGAGGAGAGAGTCCTAAGCAGACTCCACATTGTCAGCGTGGAGCCCGATGCAGGTCTCAGTCTCACATACCGTGAAATCATGACCCGACCCAAAATCAAGAGTCAGATGCTTAATCGACTGAGCCATCCAGGAGCCCTTGTCTTTCTTTTTGTTATCGATTTCTCATTTAGCTATATTGTGATCAGAAAATTTGAACTTAGTGAGAGCTTTATTTGAAATTTTCTAGAGGCTTATAGCTTAATATATATTTGTAAATGTTGTATGTTTGCTTGAGAAGAATATTGGCTCCCTAGTTATTAGGTTCATAACTATATAAACTTTCTAGACAAAGTTTATTAATTTATAGTCTGTTTTTGATAATTGCAAATTCTCCAGGCCTTAGAAACTTAATTTTAGTTATTTATTGTTTTTATTTTTTTATGATTCTCTTGCTCTATGGCTTGTTTGTGAGTCTCTAGATTTTTTCTTGTGATTTCATGTTTCTTGATCTTTCTGTGTGGAAAGCCTGGGCACCTGTATCATTAGCGCTTTCTTCTAGAAGGGATTTGTAGAGCTAGTGAGGGTGCCACTAACTTACAGGGAGTTGAGGTTTTCGCTAAGATAAATGTTGCTACTTTTCCACTAGCCCAGAGTTGAGGCTTTCTCAATTCCGATGTTGTTACTACCAGAAGCAAACATAGATCTTCCTGGAGAAAAATGCCCTCCAAATTGAGACTTACCCTAGATGCCTGAACGATGATGTGAGGAATGCTCTAAAATCTCTAACATTATATAGAGTTATCTTTCCCTCTAGTATTCTTGAATCTGATATTATCCTGATAATGTTATAGAGTGTGACAAGTCATACTTCTTACCCTGTGATCTTTTCCTCCCCTACCCTTGTGTTTATTAAAATAAAATTTTGTTGAAATATTAAGATATTAATGATACTAAGGCAAAAAAATAGGTTAAGAAAGAGAGCATCATAAATGCTAATTAAAGCTTGTCCTTCAGGCTTTTAAAGTAGGTTAAGCAGAACCACTATTTCTTCTTTCAAGGTAGCTTTTTGGAATCATTTGCCCAGTTGCTTGGATCCTAAGGTAGAGATGTGAATAGTCTAGCCAAAAACTTCCCTAGGTACACGTGAATGAAAACAAAATGAACCCTAGGAAATCTTATTGAAACTTTGCATGTAGTGATAAAGAATGAAATGAATTATGATTTTAAGTACTTAAAAGGACTATGGAGGATAGAACTGTTTTTATTCTGTTAATTTTAACTCACTTTGCAATATTGTTGGGAAATAGATCAGAACTTATTCATAGATTCTGTCATAATTAATATACTCAGAGGACCCTGGGTCTATGGTTGATGGAGATCTAATGTTTGTGTAGTTAGGTTTTGATGGAGCAAATTTATTTCTCAAGGAAATTGATAAGATTATCAAAAGAAATGGCTGCCAGATAATTCACAATAAGTAAAATAACTGTCTAAACTTAAATGGTTTCTAGAGTCCTAAAAAAAATTACAGTTTCAGCAGTTTTTCAGTGTGATCAGACTGTTGCTAACTCGTTCCATGTCATCCAGCCTTTAGACAGTCTGTTTGATAACCAGGATAAACAGGAGTGCTATTTACCATGATCAGTAAAGTCATAAACTAATACAGGTATTTAAATCTCGTATTCCATATCAGTTTATATGACTGTTTAGGAGTTCAGATTACAGACATATCCATCTTTTTAGAAAGAGAAAGGAATGAAGCCTGGGTGAATTTTTTGGGGCCTCTGATAATATTCTGGCAGATACTTGATATCATTTATTATGATTAGAAATCTTTACCTGGAGAGACAATGATGAATTCTTCTTACCTATTTAAACTTTTTACAGTCATTTCTTTTCCTTGTTCCTTATTACTTAGGCAAAAGAGAAAATTGGACATTAAAGAAATCTTGGGCAAAGATTAATCTTTGTTTTTTATTACTTTCATTTAAAATTTATATCTTTCCCTTCCTTCTTCCTTCCTTCCTTCCTTTTTTTCACTTTAGGGTCACCCTTTACAGTATTTCATCTCAGATTTTGAGGCTAAATCTCATTCAGTTTTTTGGATGCCTTTGATGGTTTCAGATTCAGGGTTTGAAGTTAGAATTTATAATCTTAGAACTATAGCGTTTTATTCTCCTATTGGTGTTTTATTTAGGTCCCATACTTCTGTATTTTGTTTGGTACAGAGTATAGTAAACTGAATTTTGTAAACATAATAATGAAAAAAATCATTATCTGCTGGCTCCCTTATAAAATCTTTCTGAATTGTGGAATCACTAATATTAAGGCGTGGTGATTCACACTGAGATGTGATTATCGTAAGACTATCATTTAGGAGTTTCTAAGAGGAAACTAATAAAGAATACCTTCTTTTCCACTTGTGAATCAATTGAGAAGTAAAGAGTGGAAGATGTGGCTCAAAATATCGACTTTATTATTGATAAAAAGTTACTTTGAAAGATGTGGTTCAGTGGAAGACCTGAGTGGACCTATTAACTGAACCAGGAAGGCTTATTCACTCCCTCAGAGCAGTGCCACTCCAGGGAAGAGGCTGAGGAATCCCTCCCACCTCAGCCTTTCTGGCTGGTTCCCAAGAAAAAGAAAGGTGAAGATGAGCCCAGGAGGTACAGTATATTCTTCCTGGTCAGATGAGTCAGTCATTCCATAATGGGTGCGTTAGTTTCCTAAGGTTCCTATAACTAATTACCACAAACCTAGTGACCTGAAACCCAGAAATGTATCTTCTCACGGTTCTGTTGGCCAGAAGTCTAAAATCAAAGTGTCAGCAACTTTGGTACCTTTGGAGGCTTTGAGGGGAAATCTGTTTCATGCCTTTCTCATAGTTCCTGGTAGCTGTGGGTAATCTTTAGTGTTCCTTGCCTTATAGATGTGAACCTCCAGTTTTTGCTTCCATCTCTACATGGCCTTTACACTGCACATCTTTCTGTATTTATACTGTGTGTTTATTTCCTCTTATCTTGTAAGGACACTCATCACTGGATTTCCAACCCATTCTAATTCTGAATGGCCTCATCTTTCGATCCCCTCAGTTATGCTTGCAAAGTCCCTTTCCCCAAATAAGGTTACATTTATAGGTTCTAGTAGATGTATGTTTTGGAAGGGCCACTATTCAATCCACTAAAAGGGCCAGCAAGGCCAGGAATTGGAATAAGTAAATAAGTAAACTTGAAGCGCCTGGATGGCTTAGTCGGTTAAGCATCTTTACTTTGGCTCAGGTCATGATCTCATGGCTCGTGGGTTCGAGCCCAGTGTTGGGCTCTGTGCTGATAGTTTAGAGCCTGAGGCCCGCTTTCAATTCTGTCTCTGGCTCTCTCTGCCCCATTCTCTCTCTCTCTCAAAAATAAATAGTAAAAATATTTAGAAAATAAGTAAACTTTTTCCTTGCTAGGAAATATTGGGATTTGGGGGCAGGTTTTACTTCTGATTATTCCCCAGCTTTCTATCCCCAGGGTCAACTAGGATGTAGGAGATCAACAAAATGACCATTTTCCCACCCTGTGTTTGTGTCATTGACATTATCTTCAATTTTTGTTTCTTTGGTAGAATCTTAAAGCTACTTGTCTATTTTATGAATATTAGAGGTTAAAAGTAAGTAGTCTGTATATCCATTTAACTGCACACAAATAAAAGGCAGTTTATTACAACACATTGAAAGCAAACAAAATCAGCAGATGTTCTCATTCAACCCTCATGGGATGTAGAACTCTCCAGTTTCGTAAAGATGTGTTATGATCTGCATGTCATATGGACGGAGTCAGGGTGCCCTTGTCAGGCTGAATAAGTAACACTAGGAAAGTTCCATTTCTTTCTGACTAAAAATTATATAGGAGCAAATGTTTTACTCTCACAGTTCAGTGGGTGTGCTCTCCCTTGGATGCATGAGTCTCACTTTGGAACAGCTAGATGTAGATCGTTTCTGATCATCTAACAGAACCTTTTGTAGTGATATAGATACTTTATATCTGTGATGTCCACGTACAGAACATTTGAAATATGGCTAATGTGACTCAAGAATTAATTTTACATTTCTTTTAGTTTTCATTAATTTAAATATAAATTCAAATAGTTGCTTGTGCTTGGTGGATCATATTGGACAACACACGCTACATATATTTCCATGTCTAAGCAAAGAATATTGAGCGTAGTAAAATAAAGAGAGTGATGAACATTGTCATCATCATCTGCCTGTGGTTTAATGTAAAGGTCCTGATTTTAATGGCATTAACAAAGCAAAAGAATTAGCAGCTTATCCGTACTTGTTAAGGGTTTTGGACTTGCTTTAACTTGGAATTATTTTTATAACAGAAAATTAGATGAAATTTTAGTCTCTTGTCTCTAATTATATTCTTTAGGACTAAATTTATAACAAAATTACTTCTCTATAGGCAAAATACTGGTAAGCATGAAGTAGGAATTTGTTAACTTGGAACATGCTTACTTGAGAAATTAAGTGAAAATGTTTGTCAATCATTTCACATTTGCTTTGCTGAAAATATAAATTAAAGTAATGTGCACAGAAAGATTTTTCTTAAAAGACTATATAACAGAAAAGTAAACTTTTTTCCCTTTGTAGGCATGATACATTCTTAAAGGTGTAATATTTTATTATGTGAAAAATGGCACTTTGTGGTAAAGTTATTTTTCAGGCACATAAGCAGATTTTATCATCATTTCCCAATTATAAGCATTTAATTATATAAAAATTTTATTAGCCAGTTAGTCCATCAATTTTATTTTTGTCTTTGAAATGTGGCCTGGAATTAGATTTAAATTTGCTTAAGAAGATAATGTGAAAATAAGTCAGGGACAGCTCACACTCCTTGAACTTTATATGGTTTAAATTTTGGAATATTGTATTCTTCATTAATGCCAGAAGAGGGTAGATGTACTTTAAACTTGATGTTTTTAAACAGTAAACATTCCTTCCAACTGGTGCTATAAAGTCTATGTCTTTTGAAAAATGACCAAGTTCTTTAATTCCGGATTGTCCTTTAATGTACATGGGAGGAGGTGGGGTAGGGTGTGTGTGAATAATCTAGAGCACATAGCATTAAAAACATCTATTAACATTAAACACCTTTAATCCAAAAACACTACTTTGTTTTCCTAAAGTTTTCTTATTACTCTCTGAAGATGAATTCAGAATTAGTGAACTCAGAAGACCCTTTGGAAGGGTCTTCCCCAAACCCTGATGTATGTAACATAATTTCACTTTTGACCTTATTTAATTGAAATTCTTATAAATCATCAAGGAAAAGAGAAACACAATAAATGAAAAACGCAGCCATGGCTAGAAAGTGATATTTATTCCTTTGTGTTTTGACAGCTTGAAGGTCCATGTGTTTTGCAAATTCAAAAAATTCGCAATGTTGCTGCCCCAAAGGACAACGAAGACTCTCAGGCTGCACCAAGAATGCTGCGTTTGCAGATGACTGATGGGCACATAAGTTGCACAGCTGTTGAATTTAGTTTTATGTCAAAAATAAGGTGAAACTTTACTTTGTATATTTCTCACAGAATTTGAAGGTGCTGTTCAAAATGGATTTTGTTTCACAAATTTTGGAAAGAAGAAAGGAACTCTTGAATGCATGTTGCGGTTTTTCAGAAGCTATTACAAAGTATTTGTATTTCTGCTTTATCTACATGGGAAAATAGTTAGGAATGGCATTACTTACTCCTTCCTTAAATGTCCATTATAAAAACAAATGTATCTTTGTTTTTGTATGGAAAGTTTTTTCAGCAAATTTTAGGTCATTCAGAAGTTTCCAGGAAAAGCAGAATGTCTTTGGATAGTTACTGCTGCTTCTTTGACAGCTGTGCCCATCACACCAGAAGAGTTTTATAGATGAATTCAGTTTCTTAGGAAATGACTGAAGCTACAGAGATGTGCCACTCCACTTTCTGAGAGCAGAAGGAACTTACTTTATAGGGAACAATTTTCCACATTCTTCTTTTGGCTATTTTTATGAGAAGCTTTTCTTTTTATTTGAATAAAGTTGATGTGTAACACTGTGTAAGTTTCATTGTACAACACATTACTTTGATGCACTTACATATTATTGCTAACCTAACAGAATTTATCACAATGCAAAATTATAGGATAATACTACCATCTGTATTTATGATAGTGTATATTAGATTTCTATGGCTTATATACTACTCATTACAAGTTTGTGCCTTTAAATACCACTAATCTTATCCCTCTCTGCCATTCCCTGGTAACCATCATTTTATTCTCTTTTTATAGGTATCACTTATTTGGATTCTACATGTAAATGATATCATACAGTCTTTGTCTGAGTTATCTTGCTTAGAATAATATGTTCAAGCTCCTTTCATGTTGTTGCAAATAGGATATTCTCCTTTCTCATGCTGAATAATATTCTATTGTGTATATCTTTATTATCCGTTCATTTTAGTTGTTTCCAGATTGTGAATAATGTTGCAATAGACATGAGAGTGCATATTTGTTGTCAAAATCCTACTCATTTCCTTTGGGAATATATCTAAAAGTGGAATGGCTGGATCGTGTGGTAGATCTAATTTTAACTTTTGAGGAATCTCCAATTGTTTTCCATAGTGGTGGGACCAATTTACATTTCTACCAACAATGCATGAGTTCCCTTTCCGCCACATCCTCACCAGCATCTGTTGTCTTTTGTGTTCTTGATGATAACCATTGCAAGAGGTGTGAGGTGATATCTCATTGTGGTTTTGATTGGCATTTCCCTGATGAGTAGGAGTGTTGAGCATGTTTTACATGACTGTTGGTCATTTTGATGTCCTTTGTGGAAGAATGTGTTTAGTTCTTCTCATTTTTTAATCAGATTGTTTTTTATTATGTTGACAGAGTCCTTCATATATTTTGGAGATTAGTCCCCTCATCCAATATATAGTTTGCAAAAATTATCTCCGATTCTGTATGTTGTGTTTTCATTTTCTTGTTTCTTTGGCTGTGCAGAAGGTTTTGAGTCACCAGACCCATTTGTTGATTTCTGCTTTTATTTTTGTGCATTGGGTGTTCATCTCCAAAAAATCATTGCCAAGACCATTACTGATAAGCTTCTTCCCTTTGCTTTCTTCTAGGAGCTTTATGGTAGCAGGCCTCATGTTTAAGTCTTTGGTCCATTTTGAGTTAATTTTTGTGAGGGTTGTGAGATGAGGGTCCAGTTTAACTGTTCTGCTTGTGTTTCTATGAAAGACTTTTAGAGTCATACTTGTAATGGATAAAAGCACTGAGAAAGACTTTATCCTCAGTGTCCCCATTAGTTCAATTTGGGCAATTTTATGAGGTAGCAGTTTGCATTGGGCATTTGTTATGTCATTTTATAGGCTCATGTTTCCTGTTTGCTGTTCTGGGTCTTTTGAGCTTTTTCACGTAAGGTAAACTCCTAGACCATACTCCTCTCCTAAGTGAGTGGAGGTACAAAGGTAAAAAAAAAAAAAAGTTTAGATTTTGCCTCCTACTAGCTCCTCTGCTAAAGCAGTAGGCACACAGACACACAAGTTATAATAAATGATCAACTGAAAGGATTAGGAATCTATAAACTTAACTCTACTTTGGGGAGCCAGAAATGAGACTTAAAATAGGAAAAGGTGTTTCAGGAGAGGTGAGAGGGGGGATAGCACATGCAGAGATGTGGTGTGCTGAAAACAAGTGAGTGAGAAGTTCCATTTAGAAGAGCGTAGGTGATTTGGGATGGTGGTGCGGAAAGAAATGTGACAGGTGGAGGCCTTCTATGCCATACCCATTAATTTCTCTTTTGTTCCCCCTTCAAGCTCTATCTGCCTCTGGGGAAGGAAGTTCCTTCCTTAGAAAATATATGTTTGTCTGAAATACGGATTTTCATATACAAATTGGGTTTTACTGATTTTGTGATTATGTTGTCATTTTGAAGAAGAGGAGGGTTCCTGTTTTTCTGGAGAAAGACACTCTCTCTTCTTTTCACTAATTCAGTCAGACTCTCTACAGGGGAGTTCACAGATGACTCAGGAAGACTTGCCACGTAATGGCTCCTTTTCTGATTTTACTGCTGTGTATTTCTCTGAGGTAAATGAAAACACAAGATTATCTAGAGAGAAGGGTTCGTTATGCTGCCCTCTGTCTTCTGTTTTTGAATTTATTGCCGTTTGACAATGGAAAAAAAAATTACTCCTTGCTCACTGACCCATGATTGAAGTAGCACGTCTACTTTTGTAGCTGTAAAAGCAACAGTCTGCAGAACTGTTCTTAGGTGTGAACGTTTGGAGACATTTTTCAAAGTAAGTTTGGTTAGTGGTTATCTTGAAGGAAAGTAGAGTAACTCGCTAGAGCAGGTACACCGGGATCTGATATGGACTGAGTTCCTCCAACACCTGCTTCTCACTGTTTTGTTTTGTTTTTTTTTGTCTTGTTTTCCTTTTTAAAAATTGCATTGGAAAGAGAGTAAAAGCACTTCCGGGTACCAATAAAAAAACCAAAATATACTCTCTGATCAGAGTTACTTAGGGCCTTGAGGGTGATGTAGTAAAAATCATATTAAAATTTTAGCACCTATTTATCCTTTTTTGGACTAGAACTATCATTCAGTGTGATGAGTGGGACCTTTTATCATTTATCATAATGAAATTGTAAGTCCATCTTCCAATAATTTGATAGCTTTCCCTCTTAACCTATGAGGGAGAGTTTGAGAAAGGTATAGTTGTTTTATACAAAATTTAGTTTATTATCTGTTTTCAGATTAGCTTTTAGTTTTAAATTATTGCATCGCAACTTAAATGTCCCTGTAACTTACATCCAATTTTTTAAGTTCTTATGTAGTTTTTCCCTGCTAATTTATGTTTCTACATTTTTATTACATTTTCTAATTTTACCAATTTGTAATAAATTATTGGCTAAAAATGCTTTTGAAAAATAATTTTTTTTAATGCTTATTTATTTTTGAGAGAGAGAGACAGAGCACGAGCAGGGAAGGTGCAGAGAGAGGGTATACACAGAATCCAAAGCAGGCTCCAGGCCCTGAGCTGTCAGCCCAGAGCCCGGTGAACCATGAGATCAGGACCTGAGCTAAAGTCAGACGCTTAACTGACTGAGCCACCCAGGGGCCCTGAAAAATAAGTTTTACGTAAATGATACAACTCAGTAATTATAGTAGTTTATTTAAAGTAAAGAGTACAGCAGCCTGTACTTGGAACTTTTTTTTTAATCCCTAAATGATGACAGAGAGTTATGAAAATCTGGATCTGCTGATGACCTGAAATTGGGGAAAATGTCTTCACTTAGTGTAACTGTATTTACTATCAGTTTACTATCCTTACTACCGCAGAGCTCTTTACTTCAGGGTTAGGTTAGGCAAGGCTGTTCACGACTGTTTGTTCTGTGGGTTACATGGGGTGACAGAGTGACAGATTGGGATTCTGAGAATAATTCTTATCAGATAATATCTCATTCTGTATAAGATCTTCTGAGGCTTTAAAAACAGACATATTGTATTCCTTCTTGTTAATAACTGTTTTAACAACCATCTTTCTTCAAAACAGACCAGTGCTATCAACACTTTGACTGATTTTGCTGTTGCATATATCAGCACACGGTGAATATCCTAAGCTAAAAATATGAACAATGTCAAGCCATTTCAGTCTGACTTTCTAACTCACCCTAAGTGCTTGAGAATAGTCTTTACTCCTGTTTAGAGTCCTTAATCCGTTGCTGCCTGGACCAAAAGATGGGACAGGACTCTGTATCTATGCTTTTACTTTAGAATAAACCTTTGTGATGAAGTAGATTCCTTCCACTTTTTTCCCCAAATGGTTGTAGGTGGATAAACATTTTTGTCTCTGGTTTTTGTAAAAGGAGTGATGGTATAATGTTTGCCCTAAATCTGATAATATTTAGCCTATTACAGAAACATTTTTTAAATTAGTAAGCTTTAAAGTAAATAACTCTCATTTGTTCTTTAGATGAATAACAAAAAGCAGCAGTGTTTTGTATGGATTATGGTAGCTCATATAGATATAAAATTTCTAGGATTATTACTGGTCAGATACCTTTTTATGTATTGAAATTTAATTTTGCACATAGTATATCTTTACAATGTATAGTTAAAGCTCAGAGGGAAAAATGGCAAATCTTCCATTTGTACAGCATGGCTAGTTAAGAAAGTACTTTCATGTCTCTTACTCTATCTTTACTACAAGTTTGTCAACTGTGATTTTTATTGTCCACATTTTTTTTAAATGAGGAAACCACACATTTATTTGTCTATCCGATAAAAAGTAACAGCCTTGTACCTGGTCACTATTTATACTATGTAGCCGTCTCCTAGAAAAAAGTTTCTGTATGATTGTGTTTTGAAGAACTTGACCAGGTTCAGGACTGAATTCTAGTTTGGGGAAGGAGCATCAATGTATTTTAACTCTTCTTTTTCCTTTGATTTAGCCTGAACACACCACCTGGGACTAAAGTGAAGCTCTCAGGCATCGTGGATATAAAAAATGGATTCCTGCTCTTGAATGACTCAAACACCACCATTCTTGGTGGTGAAGTAGAACACCTTATTGAGAAATGGGAATTACAGAGAGTAAGTGTAAACTAAGAAAAATGGCTTGAATTTAAAAAAAAAATACAATCTTTTTTAATGTATTCTGTGTTTTAAGGAGATCTTCCAACCTTGAACAAGGGGTCAAGACACCATGACAGTAGTCTTTTGTGTCAGAGTTGAATAGAATAGAACACAGTGATCTTGACAGCTATCTACCTTTGACTAGCATATTGTTTGTCTTGAGTAGATGTCATTTTTCAGTATTTGTTATATTTTATTACATAAAATTACATTACATTAACACTTATTCATTTTTGAGAGAGAGATAGAGCTGTCAGTACAGAACCTGATACGAGGCTCAAACCAACGAGCAGCGAAATCATGACCTGAGCCAAAGTCAGATGCTTAACCGACTGAGCCACTCAGGCGCCCCATTACATATTTTTAAAAGTAATTTTTTTAATGAGTTTTCAAAGCTCCCAAGGTACCAGTTATAAACTATGTGTAATATGGGGCACCGGGGTGGCTCAGTTGTTTGAGTGTCCAACTTCGACTCAGGTCATGATCTCACAGTTCATGGGTTCAAGCACCATGTCGGGTTGTATGCTGCTCAGAGCCTGGAGCCTGCTTCTGATTCTGTGTGTCCCTCTCTCTCTGCCCCTCCCCTGCTTATGATCTGTCTCTCTCTGTCTCTCAAAAATAAATAAATGTTTAAAAAACTTTTAAGCTATATGTATTGTATCTGTGTAATTCTACAAAAAAACAAATGTTTGTGAATATAATGTATGTATATCTATTTGTCTCATCTACAAACACATACATACAACTGAAAGCAAGTTGTTTGTATAGGGTGTCACAGTAATGGAGAGTTTCTTACTGCATTTGTTTTCCTAGGCACATTAGTTGGTGTTTTTCCCAGTTATGTTAACAATATCTTCATCTTCCTAGTCAACTAGGTTATCTAAGGATTGTGTCTCTAGTTTGCTTTCAGCAACCAATTCTGTTGTCTACTGCTGTCAGATCTCCTGTTCTTCCCTTGCTCTCCAGTTCCATTGCTGTTACAATAGTTTGTCTTTTTATTTTCAGTTTATTTTTTAATTTTTAAAAATATTCACAGCTTGATTATTTTAGTTTAAGTCTTTTGCATTCTCGCCTGGACTACTGCAGTAGCCTTTTCAATGGTATCTCCATGTATCCTTTCTCCATCTTCTAACTTATTTTATTTACTTCTGCAAAACTGTTTTCCTTGAGTATCACTCAGAGCATGTCATACCGAGCTTTTATTTCAAATGACTTAATTTGGCATTCAAGGCTGTTTATAATCTAACCCTCATTCCAGCTTACCTTTCTAACTTTCTGTATTATTTTACATGGATTTTTGTTCTAGTCAGATGGACCTACTTACTCTTTCTTTCATTCTCTATGCTTTCCTTAGTTATACTTTTAGGGGAAAGCTTTTCCCACGTTTACGTCATTCATCTTGTTCTTTTTCTCCTGATCACTGCATTGTTGAATTGTCCCCAGGCTTTTATTTCTTTTTTTTCTTTATTGAGATATTTTCTTTTTTTAAGTAGTTTATTGTCAAATTGGTTTCCATACAACACCCAGTGCTCTTCCCCACAAGTGCCCTCCTCCATCACCACCACCTCTTTTCTCCCCTCTCCGTCCCCCTTCAACCCTCAGTTCGTTTTCAGTATTCAATAGTCTCTCATGTTTTGCATCCCTCTCTCTCCCTAACTCTCTTTCCCTCTTCCCCTCCCCATGGTCCTCCATTAGGTTTCTCCTGTTCTCCTGTTAGACCTATGAGTGCAAACATACAGTATCTGTCCTTCTCTGCCTGACTTATTTCGCTTAGCATGACACACTCAAGGTCCATCCGCTTTCCTACAAATGGCCATATTTCATTCTTTCTCATTGCCATGTAATACTCCATTGTGTATATATACCACCTCTTCTTGATCCATTCATCAGATGATAGACATTTAGGCTCTTTCCATGATTTGGCTATTGTTGACAGTCCCCATGCTTTTAGACCCAGATCAAATGCTTGCTTCTTCAGCAAGTGAAGTACCTGGTTTTTTATTGAATTCTTGGAACATTTTATTTGTATTAAGAAGCATATCACTTTTTACCTAGCACTAAAATTATGTTTACTTATCTCCCTTAATAGATTATAAGGTTCTTGAGATCAGAATTGTTTGTGCCTATTAATTTCATGAATATTTGTTGTACAGTCTGTAGATACTGTGCTGGGCTCTTGCATTAGGAAACTATGTAATCCTCCTGAAAGTGTCATAAGGGAGTATTTTGTCCATATAGATCAGGAAATGGACTCAAAGAACTGTTAAATAATTTATTTTATGATTATAGAACTAATAGGTTACAGATCTGAGCCTCCTCTATCTCATACAGAAGCTGTGGATTTGTACATGCAAAAACATTGTAACAAATGATTGTGGAATGAATGAATTATAAAGAACATAAAGCTAATTACTCTTTGATCTAAAATTGATATTCTTGTGCTGCCCTAAACATTGCCTGTTACCTAGAATGAGCCAAGGAGCCTAGTAATATTGGAAGATTTTGCTATTTTGTGATACATTATTCTTTTCTGTTTTCTTAGTTGGAAGTGCCTCTGTTTGGGAGGTAAATAGATAAAGAAATTTAGGCACATTTTTTCACTCCTTAGTACAAATTACTCATGATACTAATGTGCTATGTTTTAGGCCTGCTGTTCTGTGCAATATAAGGTAATGCTCCATACCTACACTGTGTATTTAAAATGTTACAAAAACATGTAATTCAGAAGTGGCCTGATAGTTTTACCAAGATTGTGAACTTTGAATTTCACAGAAACAGCCCACCCATTTCATGAAACTCTTTCCTTTCACAAGTTGGTAAATTATATTTTTATTATTAGACATTTTCTATCTAGAGTGTGGTAAGATGCCACTAAGTCAGACCAATATCTTACATTATTTTCCTAATGCCAGCCAAAATGCCTTCACTAACTGTAAAATCAATTAAACATGCCTAGAAACTTCCTCACTCCTAAAACACACACATACACACACACACACACACACACACCACACAAAAGTTATTAGTAGTTTGAGTTATCTTTGTAATGTTTTATTATATTATGTTTACACTTTGTTTCCTGAAAACTGTTAATATTTTTTGTTAAGGGGCAAGAAAAATTTATGTTAAAAAGTGTTTAAAAACATCTTACTGTGATTGTAGTTATCTTGGTTTTATAGTTGTTGCTGCTGTTTTCATTTGGTACCATAGCCATGTAGAAACCGTGCAGCGTTTAATTACTGAAGCACCCGGCAGGTGGTACACATAGAAATCAGATGTACACATGGAAACCATAGACCATACAGCTAAGTCTCAAAGAGGGCCCTAGCCATTTCGTAAAATAGATAGATAAACAGAGCAAGGGGACATGGACAGTATTTAAACTATGTGCATGTTTTGTAACTGCAACAAATTGGTAATAGGTGAAGGGAAGAAGAAAAACTCAAACCTCAAAATGTTTTGTACATTTGGCAAAGTTCTAGAGAGTTCTGTGCCAGACGTAATTTGCAAAGTAATGTAGTTTTTGTAACATTTTAGTGCCGCTCAGCCTGTTGCCATGACAGATCTGGGTTTGTTTTTTCTTTGTGTATGTGTATGTTTTAGTAATGTAAACATAACATAAAATTTACCATTTTAACCATTGTAAGTGTAAAATTGGCATGAAGTACACTTACATTGTTAAACAACCATTAGAACCATCCATCTCTAGAATTTTTATCTTCCCAAACTTAAGCACTGTACCCATAAAACAACTTCCTATCCCCCATACCCACCTCAGTCTCTGCCAATCACCATTCTACTTTCTGTCTCTATGAATTCTACTACTCTAGGTACTTCATATAACTGGAATCATATGATATTTGTCCTTTAGTGTTTGGTGTATTTTCCTTAGCCTAATGTCTTAGGGTTCATCCATGTTGCAGCATGTGTCAGAACTGCTGGACTTTTTAAGGCTGAATACTATTCCATTGTGTGTCTGTGTATGTGTGGGTGGGTGCACATACAGGCACACGTGCACACACAGCCTTTTCCTCATTCATCCATTGATAGACATTGGGGTTGTTTCTACTTTCTGGCTAATTGTGAACAATTCTGTTATGAACAAGGTTGTACAAACATCTGTTCAGGTTTCTGCTCTCAGCTCTTTTGAGCATAAAACCAGAGAAGGATTGCTGGGGTGTATGGCAGGTAATTCTACGTTTAATTTTTTGAGTAATTACCGTATTGTTTTCTACAGTAACTGTACCGTATTATATTCCCGCCAGCAGTGCACAAGGGATCTAAGTTCTCCACATCCTTGCCAATTCTTGTTATTTTATTTTTTATAATAACCATTTAACAGGTGTGAGGTGGAATCTCATTGTGGTTTTGATTTGCATTTCCCTATGCTTAGTGATATTAAGTACCTTCCATAGGCCATTTATATGTCTTCTTCAGAGAAATGTTTACATCCTTTGTTTATTTAACTGGTTTGTTTAGTTTTTTGTCATATTAGTTCTTGTTGTTTTCTGAATATCAGTTCTTTGAGATATAAGATATACAAATATTTTTCACATTCTGTAGGTTGCCCTTTTACTCTGTTGATAGTACCCTTAGATGCACAAAAGTTTTAAACTTTGATGAAGTTTGATTTCATGGTTTGTTTTTTTTTTCATTCATTGCCTGTGCTTTTGATGTCATATCCAAGAAATCATTACCAAATCCAATGTCCTGAAACTTTGCTTCTGTGTTATCTTCTAAGAGTCTTACAGGTTTAAATTTAGGTATTTGATCCATTTTAAATTAATGTTTGTGTATGATACAAGTTAAGGGTCCAGCTTCATTGTTTTACGTGTAAATATCGAGTTTGCCCAGCACGATTTCTGTCTTTCCCCAATGAATGGTTTATCCATACTCATCAAAAATCATTTGACCATATATGCAAGCAAGGGTTTATTTCTGGGTTCTTTATTCTTTTGTTCCATATGTCTGTTTTCATGCCAGTACCACACTGTTTAGATTATAGTAATTCATAGTAAGTTGTATAATTGAGAAGCATGAGGCGTTTTCAGGACAGTTATGGCTATTCAGGGCCCTTAAGATTCCATATGAATTGTACGATGAATTTTTCTGTATCTGCAAAAAAAAAAAAAACTTCTTGGTATTTTGATAGGAATTGCATTGAATCTCTAGACCATTTTGAATAGTATTGACATCTTAATAGTAATTCTTTCAATCCATGACCATGGGGTATCTTTGCATTTATTGACACCATCTTTAATTTTTTTTTTAGCAATCTTTTATAGTTTTCAGTGTACAAGTCTCTTAAGTTTATCCCCAAGATTTAATTCTTTTTGATGCTTTTATAAATGGAAGCTTACAACCTGCAGTGGTTTTTTGCTCAGTCCAGCTCTGAGCAGTGACTCGAGGGAATTCCTATGCTGGTTTCCGGAGCCTCTTTTCTCTCTATGTCCCTCTTTTACAAAACTTCGCCCCACAACTTCCAGTTGCTTCAGCCCGCCTGACGTTGATTTTCTCAGCTTGGCTCTCTGCGCTGATTCATGCCTGTGAGCAGAAATACAGAGCTCATCTGGTTCGATTTTGTTTATTTCTCTTTCTTTTAGGGACTATAGTCCTGCACTACTTACTGTCCTATGTCTTAAAACAGTTTCTTTTTTTTTTTACAAGCTGTCCAGATTCGTACTTGTTTGTAGAGGGACGTGAAGTCTGACTTTTGTGCATATAGGAGGATGAGAAGTAGAAATCCTTTAATATGTTTCAAATTATATAATCTGTATTGACAGATGGTATTATTAGCAGTTTGTGTGAATTTTTAAAGTATAAATTTTTATAGTATAAATAGAAATAATTGGTGCTTGAATAGTCCTTTTCTTATATCTAAATTAAAGCTGAGGAAAGGACCCCTAGATAATTGTATACATTTGCTGGTTTTTAAAAGAAAGGTTAACACCTTACGTACAGCTTGTAGAGAAATATGACAGTCCTACACGGTTTATATTATTCTTTGCTTAATCAACTAAATAGTATTGCTCAGGCCCTGCCTCTCAAGGACTCACTCTCACAAGACGGCTTCCCCACTTCAGATGCCAGTTGCAATGAGTGGGTCCCCAGGTTACCCATGTCAGTCCAGTGTGGCTACAAATTGGTGATTCCCATGACCTCCAGCTCAGGTTTGATAATGTGCTATAATGGCTCACGAGATTCAGGGAAACACTTTACTTACTACTATAGCTTTATTATGAAGGATGTGGTAAAAGATACAAATGAACAGCCAGATGAAGTTATAAGATCTAGAAGGGTCCTGAGCACAGGAGCTTCTGTCCCTCTGGAATTTGGTGTGTTCTACCCTTCCGGCACATGGATGTGTTCACCAAACTGGAAGCTCTCTAAACCCTGTTGTTGAGGGGGTTTTATGCGCTTCGTAGGCATAATTGACTGAACCACTGAACGTTGATGACCAACTCGATCTCCAACCTTCTACTCATATTATTGTTGCCTCTGGCAATCAGTCCCCATCCCAGAGCTATTTGGAGGCCCATTAATAGCCACCTCATTAGCATAAACACAGGTATCCTCAAAGAAGCTTATTATGAATAACAGAAGATGTTCCTCTTACCCCAATCACTTAGGAAATTCCAAATGTTTTAGGAGCTCCATTTTAGGAACTGGGGAAGAAACCCAAATACAAATTTTTATTATATCACAGTATCTCAAGTATGTTATTTGCTAATAGATTTTATGTCTAAAAATCTAGTTTGGGGGCGCGTGGGTGGCTCAGTTGGTTAAGCGGCCAACTTTGGCTCAGGTCATGATCTTCCGGTTTGTGAGTTCAAGCCCTGTGTCGGGCTCTGTGCGGACAGCTTGGATTCTGTGCTGACAGCTTGAAGTCCGGAGCTTGCTTCAAATTCTGTCTCCCTCTCTGTCTCTGCTCCTGCCCTGCTCATGCTCTGTCTCTCTGTGTCTCAAAAATAAATAAATGATAAAAAATTTTTTAATTAAAAATAAAAAATAGGGGCACCTGGATGGCTCTGTCGGTTAAGCGCCGGCTTCAGCTCAGGTCATGATCTCGCATTTTGTGGGTTCGAGCCCCGTGTCGGGCTCTGTGCTGACAGCTTAGAGCCTGGAGCCTGCTTCAGATTCTGTCTCCCTCTCTCTCTGACCCTGCCCTGCTCAAGCAGTCTCTCTCTGTCTCTCAAAAATAAATAATAAAAGACATTTTAAAAAAATTGAAAAAAATAAATAAAAATTTATTTTGGAGACAATTTCCAGGTGCTATTTGCCAGATTACAGTTTTAGTATGCTTTTTAAATTTTTGTTACCAGTGTTTGTTGTCTTGAATTAACTCCTTATTGAAGAGGCTGTTTTTTTACTGTTTTCTTTTTATGGGAGCAGGTTGGTAAGTACTTCTGAAGATTGTATGTGGATGTGTAGTTTTGTGTGGGGAGATGAGAGGAAAACCTTTGCCTAATTATGGCCTAATTACATAAAATATTTTTTCACCCATTCTGTATAACAGTCTACTAACATATGTAGATTCCTGGTACATTGTAAATGTTATAATTTGTTTTATGACTCATTTTTCTCACAGAGCTTGTCAAAACACAATAGAAGTAATATTGGAACTGAAGGTGGACCACCTCCTTTTGTGCCTTTTGGTCAGGTAATGACTTCCATGTTGGCAGATGAATTTAATCAGCAAGAAGTGTTTTTCATTTGTATTCAAGCTGTGGTTAGCTTTGTGTTGAACTATTCATTTAGAGGTCATGGAGTTATGTGGAAATATATTAAATGTAGAAATTTAATAATTGTGGTTTTTTTCTTTATTAAATTGTTGATGTAGTTTCTTTTCTCAAGAGCTCTTAACCCAAAGACTGAAGCGGTTAATGGGCACACCTGAAAAGCAACTTATAACTAATTAAGATAGCATGGTGGCAGAGGCTTTGTTTGTTTTGTTTTTAAGAGAGAGAAATTGAAAAGTAAGACACATGTATGCTGTAATTTCCCTCTGTTCAGTAGACACAAAAGAGGGAGAGAGAAAATGCAAGTGTCAACAGCAGGATGAGACATACAGGTGCGAACCCAGAGGCAGGGAAGGCCTCACAGCACTGTAGGGGGGCTTCTGTCCCCGCTCTTCTTCCCTGGGCTCCATTCTGACTTGATCCAAACACCCGTCTCAGTCAAGAATGTAATTTTATTTCTTTTTGGTATTTTTCTTTTTAACCACAGCTCTGGTCCTTCTCAACAAAAGCTAAAAGTTTTCTACTTGACTATTTTTCAACCCACCCTCTGCAAAATGTTACATTAAGGTAACTCCTCAGCTGGCCAGTATCTTAGGCCTTCCTGATTTTACTCAGCATCAAGCTGTTATTCTCACCAGTCTCCTGCGGCCTTTCCATGTTTTATCCTGGATGAGCCTGAGGTTAATCACTGTGGCAACTTGCTCTTTGCTTCATGATGGCACCAATATTTAGCTCTTGGTGATCTGCCTTGGTGTGCTCTTCATTTTTCTTCGAGAGTGCTAGCTCAAGGTGAAGATGAGCTGGGGGCATGACGGGGAAACAGAGCTATAGCATAACAACTTTTTTTTTAATTTGGTGTGAAAAACAGATATCTAGTTGATCAGCAGATAAATGGGTAGAGTCCGTTGACTGGCATCCTTTTCAAAAATCTTCTTTTAGGGTCCACTCAAAATTGAATTAAAGTCATTCTTTCATCATAGCTATTTTGAAAATAATTTAACAATATGTTGACTCTGCTGTGCTTTGGAGCAAGGCACAGTCAAGATGAGAGGAAGCATGATGCCCTGTGGTCTGATCCGTATTGTTGATATTCTCTCTTCCACTAATGTCATAAAAACCTTCACAATGAAAACAGAGTGTAAACAGTCTAATAATTTATATTTTAATAATATAAGTATATGTTAGCAAGAATTTGCTTTCCTCTTAAACATTTTGGTGATAATATTTCTTTTATGAATTACTCAGAGAAACTTATAATTTTGAGAGACAGTGCAGGGAAGGGGCAGAGAGGGAGGGAGAGAATCACAAGCAGGCTCCACACTATCACCGCAGAGCCTGAAGTGGAGCTTAGTCCCATGAACTGTGAGATCATGATCTGAGCTGAAATCAAGAGTCAGACACTTTACTGCCTGAGCCACCCAGGCACCCCTTATAGTTTTTAAAATTAGCAATATATTAAAATGTATAGTTTCACTATACACTCACTACACATCAAATCTATTTTTTAAAAATTCATATTCAACTTATCTTAGCCTTGTACATGTGTCAAAGATAGATAATGCTGGAAGTGTGCTGGTATCAACAGAATATATTAATATTGCTAAAAATCTGTACTTGTACAACACATTTGTGTGAGAGCATCTTTTTCTATTTTTATTAATGAGTTGAGAAAAGGCTCATTTTATAGGACTTTTACTGCTAGGATTGGAAGGGAGAGGAGAATTCAGGGCTTATTTTTAAGCAGTGATGGCCTTTTAAATTTAACTTACGAAATTAAAAATCAAAATCTTTGTAACCTGATTGAGAGAGCAGTTATGTTTTCAGTTTTTGGTTTATAAGTTCAGAGACAGCTCTTTATATTTAAAATAACTGTTCTATACTACTTTACCATCATAGACATATTGTGTCATAATATGAAAATCAAACTCTTGGGCGCCTGGGTGGCTCAGTCAGTTAAGCCTCCGACTTCGGCTCAGGCCAGATCTCACGTTCATGGGTTCGAGTCCCCTATCAGGCTCTGTGCTGACAGCTAGCTCAGAGCCTGGACCCTGCTTTCGGTTCTGTGTCTCCCTCTCTCTCTCTGCCCCTTCCCCTCTCATGCTCTGTCTCTCTCTGTATCAAAAATAAACAAAAAAAATTAAAGAAGAAAAAAAGAAAATCAAACTCTTAATAAAAAACTGAACTTATCTCTTCTTGTACAGCAGTATAGACTGTTTGAAATTTAAAATTATTTAAAGTTATTGTCCTAAAAGCCAACATCTTGGTTCAATGTGTATTTTAAATATGTGCCCTGTTTTAGGTGGTCATTATGTAGCTTTACATTTTATTTACCAGCTACATTTATTTAGAAGTGACTTTAATCAATTTTCTACCTTTATTTTTAAATCTATGGGAAATAATTCAATTTTTATGAGCTCTCAACTGTTAAAGTGACACATTATTTTTTTGAAGTATTACTTTCTTATGAAAAACTTGGATCTCTTTTGGAGTTATAAAGTGTTTTATTTTTTCTTTCTTATTACCAGAAGTGCACGTCTCATGTCCAAGTGGATAGTAGAGAACTGGACCGAAGAAAGACATTGCAAGTTACAATGCCTGTCAAACCTGCAAATGATAATGATGAATTTGAAAAGCAAAGGACTGCTGCTATTGCGGAAGTTGCAAAGAGCAAAGAAGTAAGAAACTAGATCTTTATAAACTCCTCTTATTCTTAGTCATTATGTTCTATTTAAGTCACTCAGAATCATTGTTGTCTTTCCATATAAGGTAACTAATTCAACAAACTTCTGACATTCTTCTTGCAGATTTCAATAGTAGAAATGCCCTGGGCCCTTATGGAGACTTAAGCTCACGCATTTTCCTCATAAGTTTGTTCTTGCTGGTAAACCACTCTTCTTCCCTCCCTTTTCCTTTTCTTCTTAATAGAGTCACAACTGAACACAAAAGCACTTTTCATATTGGCAGTGGATTTTCTGTTGCTAGTTGGGCTAGATACCACTCGTAAGGAATGCGAGTTAAGATCGATCAGAAGAGGGGTGCCTGGGTGGCTCAGTGGGTTAAGCATCTGACTTTGATTCTAGTCATGATCTCATGGTTCACAGGTTCAAGTCCCGGGTCAGGCTCTGTGCCTACAGCTCAGAGCCTGGAGCCTGTTTCAGATTCTGTGTCTCCCTTTCTCCCTCTCTGGCCCTCCCCCCCTCATGTGTGCACATACATGCACACTCTTTTTCTCTTTCTCTTTCAAAAATAAACATTTTTAAGAAAAGATTGATCAGAGGACAAATCAGTGGATCAGGATTAACATTTTTGTTAGTTTTCATTCTTCAATCTACTTAGTAAAAAATAATTTTTTTCTTTGGATCCTATACATTTATGCCCACAAACATACACACACACACACACACACACACACACACACACACACACACCACACACACTATCCATCATGTTCTATTAACAGCCAAATGATTTTCTTCTAATTATTTAAAATTTCTTGCTTATTTGAAATAGGTGTTTTCTCTATTTATTCAGACTTTGAGAAGAAATTTAAGTTCATGAATTAGTTGTTTAGACAGGCTTTCCTTTTCTTAACCAGTGAAATTAGACTACTTTCCTTTATTCAAAACCAGTAATAAAGCTTAGCTAACAACTGCTTTCCTATTTGAATTTGAAGTATAGGTAGGAGACGTATTGACTTTTGATTGTTCTTCCGGCACTGTCTTTCCGTCAGCAGTCTGATCCAAGAGCACGGGCTCTGGAGTCGGGCAGCCTGGAAACGTGTCCTGCTGACAGCCTTCGATAGGTTACTTAGCTTCTTGTGCCTTATCTGTCTTCATCTGTGAACAGGGAGTAATCATGGCACCCACTTCACATGGTTGCTGTGAGACTTAAATTGCTAATCTTTAAAACATTTAAAACCCTGCATGTGGCATTGTTCAAATTTTCCATCACTAAAAGCTTTTAGTAAATGTGATTGTTGTCATTCTTTAGTGTCTTCTATGTTCTAAAGGTACATTTAAAAAAACATTTTTAATGCTTCTGAAATTAATGCATTTTGCATAGTTTACATAAAATATATTTCTTCTTTCCCAAAAATCTATTAACATTATGGAATTTTAAAAGAGTATATGAGGTATATATCAATTTCTTAATTCTTACAGGAAAGCTGTTCTTTTGATATACATTTTTCTCACATAAACTTTCCTCCCAAAACTTTGATGTAGGTATAGCTACCTATTTTCTGGAATATAGTTATACTGTAATATAACTTCATTTTTTAAAGTCATAATTGATCACATTGTATTTTCCATAAATATTTGATAATTGAAAAATCCTAGCTTTCCCAAGGAAACTTAAAACTTCTCAGTTTATGTATGAGAGAACTGATGGTGGTTTAAAACTACCTAATTATGGGGCGTCTGGGTGGCTCAGTCGGTTAAACTCAGCTTCGGCTCAGGTCATGATCTCACGGTTCGTGGGTTTGAGCCCCGTGTCGGGCTCTGTGCTGACAGCTAGCTCAGAGCCTGGAGCCTGCCTCAGATTCTGTGCCTCCCTCGCTCTCTGACTTTCCCCTGCTCGTGCTGTCTCTCTCTGTCTCTCAAAAAAAAAAAAAACAAAAAAAAAAACCAACTACCCAAACTTCCCCAGTATTACCCAGTGGCAAATTTAGGACTAAACCTATGTGTATTATAGATTATCCTTATACTATAGATCTCTCTATATAGGTAAGTACACATACACACATACACACTCACAGATTTATGTTTAATCTAAATGCCTGAACAGTGGGCACCTGGGTGGCTCAGTCGGTTAAGCATCTGTATCTTGACTTTGGCTAAGGGCATAATCTCACAGTTTGTGAGTTTGAGCCCCACATCAGCTTCTGTGCTAATAGTGCAGAGCCTGCTTGGGATTCTCTTCAATCTACTTCCCTCCCCCACTCATTCTTGTGCTCTCTGTCTGAAAATAAATAAATAAACAAATAAATGTCTGAACCGCAAAATCGTAACAGCGCAATTGTTCTGAAAAGATGTTTTATGATCATCCATTTAAACACTTACGTGGATTTGGTGGAATTGGGTACACATGACCAAGTCATGATTTTCATTTATTTTTTCCTTAATTCAGCAAGTTTTTGAAAACCTACATGCTAGGAAGTATTGGAAATGCTTAGATTAGGGGTGCCTGGATGGCTCAGGTGGTTAAGCATCTGACTTTGATCTCAGCTCAAGTCATGATCACTTGGTTCGTGAAGTCAAGCCCCATATCAGGTTTATAGTGTGGAGCCTGCTTGGGATTCTCTCTCTCTGCCCCTCCCCAGTTCATGCTCTTTCTTTCCGGATCACTCTCTTTCTCAAAATAAATAAATAAAATTTAAAATACTTTAAATAATAGGGGCGCCTGAGTGGATCATTTGGTTAAGTGCCAATTTCAGTTCAGGTCATTATCTCATGGTTCACGAGTACAAGCCCTACGTCAGGCTCTGCGCTGGTAGCTTGGAGCCTGGAGCCTGCTTCAGAATATGTCTACCTTTCTCTCTCTACCCCTCCCCTGCTTGTACTGTGTCTGTTTCTCTGTCTCTCAAAAATAAATAAAAACAGACCAAAAAAATTGTGTTTTTTAAATTAAAAATATAAATGCCTATGTTAAGTCAACGAACAAAATAGACAAAAGATCCCTGCCCTTATCAAGCTTATATTTTATTAAAGGAAACAGACTATTTATATGTAAGTGATACGGTAAATTAGACGTCAGTAAGTGCTTTAGGGAGGAAAAAAATAGAGTAGGTTGGGAGTGCTGATTGGGGAAGGGGTACATAGGATGATCAGAAATTAAGAATTCTTTCTGTGTAGTTTACATTCTTTTTTTAAATTTTTTTTGTTTTTTATTTATTTTTGAGAGACAGAGAGAGACAGCATGAGCAGGGGAGGGTCAGAGAGAGAAGGAGACACAGAATCTGAAACAGGCTCCAGGCTCTGAGCTAGCTGTCAGCATAGAGCCCGACGTGGGGCTTGAACCCACGAACCGTGAGATCATGACCTGAGCCGAAGCGGACGTTTAACCAGCTGAGCCACCCAGGCGCCCCTGTGTAGTTTACATTCTAATAAGGACACTAAATAATATAAACATGCTAAATAAGTAAGTTTCAGATTTCAGTTTTAAATAGAGTGATTTGATTAGGTCTCAAGATGATGAGATTTGAGCCAAGACTTGAAGGAGGTAAGAGAATTAGCTCTGTGGTTAGCTGAGAAAGAAAAGTTTTTGCAAAGGTTCTAAAGCAGGAATATATGTTCAAAGAATAGGAAGGCAGCCAGTGGAAACAGGGAGATCAAAGGGACAAGGAGTAGCACATAAAGTCAATGGTGACAATGTAGGTCAGCCTATGTATGGGTCTGTAAACCATGTTAAAAAAAACTAGTCTTTATTCCGAGAGAAATGAGAGCCTTTAGAGGTTTCCAGCACAGCAGTAACATCAAGTGACCTACATTTTAGAAAGCTAGTTCTTGGGGCGCCTGGGTAGCTCAGTCGGTTAAGCATCTGACTCTTGATTTTGGCTCAGGTCACAATCTCACAGTTCGTGAGACTGAGCCCTGTGTCGGCCTTTGCACTGGCAGCACAGAGCCTGCTTGAGGTTCTGTCTCCTCTCTTGGCCCCTCCCTGTCTTGTGCATGCTCTCACTCTTTCAAAATACATAAATAAACATTAAAAAATAAATAAAAAGCTAATTCTGGCTGCTGTGTTCAGAGTAGATTGTGGATAAGATTGAATCAGACAAGTTAGGAAATTACTGAAGTAATCCAGGGAGGGGAAAAATGATGTTAGCTTGGAGGCAGATGGCAGCTCTAAAGGCGGTGTCAAGTGGTGGGATTCTGGAATTTTTAGAGTAGAATTATCACCGTTTCTGAGATGTTGAATGTGGTACATGGGAGAAGGTATCATGAATGATTCTAAGGGTTTGCCAAAGAAATTGGCGGGTTAGAGTTTCTTACTTTGAACTGGAGAAGACTAGTGGAACAGGTTTGAGGATAAAGATGTGGTATTCTGTTTTGAACATACTAACGTTGAAGTATGCCTGTCAGATATCACCAGGCTTCATAGGCAGTGAGACAGAAGAGTATCATTGGAAAAGTGAGCTTTGGAGGAGATAAGCATTTGGAAGTTGTAAGCATACATGGGTGCCTATTTAAAATCATGAAACCAAATGGGATCACCAAGTCAGTGCTGAAGGGAAGAGAAAAAAACTAACAAATGAACCCTGTAGCATCAGAGGTTAGTGAAAGAAGTTGAGCCAGCCAAGGTGCAACTGGGAAGACAGGGTGAAACAAGAGAATGAATGCAGAATTGCATCATGGAGGAAGAAGTGTTGAAATCCTCGAAAGCTATTGTAAGATCATGTAAGATGTGGTCTGAGAAATAATCTACAGTTAGGGAATTCATTTCCGTTAGATCCGTCTAGACATTCATGTGGATGGTAACAAGATAAAATATATGGTGCTAAGAGAAGGTGAGTGAACAGATATCAGTGGGTGGGTTGATGTGAAAATCTATGCTAGTTCTATAATGCTTATTTCAGTTTTTTTAGTGAGGAAGTGAGCAAGGTCAACAGTGACAATGGGGGAGAAGATGTGGGACGTTTGAGAGGTAAGGGGAATGTGTAAAGCAGTGGTCTAGAATACTGGGGGGCGGGGCACTAGGGAAATATGGTAAGATTGCTAGGGAGCATTAAGGACCCCCTTGAGTTTCATGGTCATGATGAGTTTATGGATGCCTAAATTTTATGGTAAAAGAAGATAGTGTCACTCATAAAGGACAACACTAGTTACCTTGTGGGTAGTATTTAAGTTGTGTTGTTTCTAGATATTTATATGTTTAATGAGTAGTCACTGTCTTAAAGCAGTGAAAAACAATTCTGAAAATGTATTTATCCTATTGTTTAATCCATGAAAATGGAAAGAAAATAATAAAAGCATCCAGAAGACAGTGCCAAATGAAAAAGCACTTTTAGAGTTACGGAAGTATATTTAATTTGCTGCAGGTCAGGGTCCAGAGTTCTCAGGTAACTGTGTTTTAATACATTAAGGAAAACAGTAATGTTGCCATGGGTTATGAGTGTTTACCATACGCCAGTTACTAAATTGATCACTGTGTTACTGAGGTCATTTAATTCTTACAATTTCCCAGTTATGTAGGTTTTCTCATCCCTGGTTTAAGAATGAGAAACCTGTGGCTCATAGTAAGTGGAAGTGACTTGACCAAAGGCAGGAGCTGGAAAGTGACTGAGCTAAAATTTAGCCCGTCTTGTCTAGTTGCAGCATGTATGTTCATAACTATACTACACTTTCTCCCAAACTAATGAACTTTGTGTTACACTAATATAAGCTCACATTTTTCTTTATTGTTATGTAAGTGACAACTGTCAGGACTTCCAAATCTATTGCATCAACCAAAAATCCAGTGAGTCTAGTAATATACCTCTGGTCTTTGAAGATGTGGTTTTAATTTTAGTTTAAATAAAATTTAAATATTGTAGTGGTATATCAACTACCCAATAGATATTTTATATGTTGTCTAGTTAGTGCTTATCTAATATAATTTTTGTTTCTGTTCTATTTCTTTATATTTTCATCTGATTCAAAATAATTTCCCAATGTTATATTAATTTACATCTAGGATATTTTCTTTCTGTAATAATTTTATTTTAATTTTTTATTTAAAATTTTTTTTTAATGTTTATTTTTTTTGAGAGGCAGAAAGAGAAAGAGCACAAGCAGGGGAGGGGCAGAGAGGGAGAGGGAGACACAGAATCAGAAGCAGGCTCCAGGCTCTAAGTTGTCAGCACAGAGCCCGACATGGTTCTTGAACCCACGGATTGTGAGATCGTGACCTGAACTGAAGTCGGACGCTCAACCTACTGAGCCACCCAGGCACCCCTTACTGTAATAATTTTAGAATGCATGTGAAAACATTTATTATTATCACTAATAAAAATCAAGCCTTGACTTCTTTCTCTTTTATTGGATCTGTTAGAGCTATAAAGATATTGTATTATCATATATTTAATTTGATATTGTACAAGTAACAGCAGTGGGTTGCTTTCCAATCATGAATTTGTATCTTTACAACTAATGTTCTTTACATTCTTGTCTTTTTTAATAGTTTTGATAAGAAATATCAAATTAGATTTTCAAATGTGATTCAATATAATTATTCAAATAATTCAGGCAAAATAAGAAATATAAACTTCAAAGTTTTTATACATAATTGGTAAGATAGCATATCATATAATTAATGTAAATAGTAATGAGAATTTTAATCCAGTGTCAAAATTCATATTATTTGTTTACTTTTTAAGCTTATATAAATAATCATGTTATTGGATCATAGATATAATGTAACTGATTCCTAGGCATGTTTAGCACCTTGCTACAGATAGACTTGCTATGTAGCTGGTTTTATAACCTAGCTCTCATGATGTCAGTCAAGTATTGTACCCCAGAATTATTTTAACACCTAATCTCCATAATGCTAATATTATTCTATTTTCTTCTATCTGTTGTCTATTTGTTTATTCTGATGACTTGCCTTGAAGACTTAAAGATTATAATTATGTAAATTTTTTATTGCTTGATCTGGACTTTTGTGGAAAGAAGAGATTATGGCCAGCAGGTATTTTTTAAGAAGAATTAGTTAACATAATTGAGAAACTTTTAGTTGCTTGTTTTCCTAGATGCTTTTGGTTGTAGAATAGTCTTTAGAACTATTTCTAAATGTTATCTATTTACATCTCTTTGTCTTTCCCTTATTTAAGACCAAGACATTTGGAGGAGGTGGTGGTGGTGCTAGAAGTAATCTCAACATGAGTGCTGCTGGTAACCGAAGTAGAGAAATTTTACAAAAAGAAAAGTCGACCAAGTCTGAGGGGAAACATGAAGGTGTCTATAGAGAACTGGTAAGGCTAAAGAATCAATCACAAAATTAATGTTTTCTTCCTTACCTGGATGATTTTTGTGTTCTTTCTCATAACTACCCCTGGCTTTATTCAGTGTATGATGAATAGACTTTACAACTCTAAGAAAGGTTTTGTTAAGGATTATAATTAACTTATGGAACATCTGGATTGTTTGAAAGATAATTTACTTAAAACCTCCATCCTTCTTAAATTTCTAATGTCTGGTTAATGTCTTTTGTAATAGATTGATAAAAAGTCATCAAATTTAGTAGAGGACATTTAATGGAGATTATTTTTGATAAGATGATGTCAGGAACATTCTTTCCCTTCCCTTCTCCACATCTTTATCAGATTTTCTTCTGAAATGATTTTGTTTTGTTTTGTTTCACTCTTTGGGAAAAATATATTAGAACAAGTAAATGTATATTATGGTCTCAAGTACAAAATATATTTGGATTTTTAAGATAAAGAATAGGAGTCAAGGTTATTTCTGGTATGCTGCAGTGTTCTCAGATATAAGAGGACTGACAAGAATTATTTTTCTTCTGTCCTTAGAAGTTGAATGACTTTAGATGATTTTATCGGTAGAGTAGAGGATACTAAGACTGGTTTAAATAATAGGGATTTATTATTTCACATAACTAGAAATTCAGAAGTAGATGGTTACAAAGGTTGATAAGTTCAGCAGTATAACAGTATTGGAGCTCTGGTGAGCATCTGTGTGATTTTTTGGCTTTCTTCTCAGGGTTACAGAATTCTCTGTGTATTACATCTTCACACAAAAAGATCAAAGGCAGGAAGGAAAGAGTGTAAGTCTATTTTATCAGACAAGAAAATATTTTCTGAAATCTCCAGAAAATTCCATTTAGGTCTTATTGACTAGAGCTAGGTCACATGTCTACTTCTAAATCAGTCATTGGCCAGGGAGAACTATGGGTCAGGCTGTCTCTTCCTTGAACAAAGGGTCATTTCATTATTTTAAAATAGTCAGTTTTCAGTTTGTACATACAGTGAGCTGAAAAAATATGGTCCCTAACTCAAGAAGCTTTCAAACTTCAGTACATTGATGGGGATGTCTTGGCGTAGAACATCAGAGACCAGCAGTTTGGGGCTGTGGCAAGGATTAGACATATGAAGGGAGTGACATCACAAAGATGGTGGAATTGAGAGCCCCCAGAGTTGGCCTCTCCACCCAAACAACTGTTGAGCTGACAAGTGGTCTCTGAAGCAACGGTTTTGAACTCTGAAGGCTGGTAGTCAAATACTTGAGGATCCAGAAGTGATGAAGAAGGAGGATAATGAAACAGACTTCAGTGATCACATTCCACAAGGAACATAATCCTTGCAAAGAAAATTTGGAAAAGCTACCCCAGAAACCTACAACAGCAGCTTTCATCAAGTAACAATAGCAATCCTTGAGGAGGAGGGAGAATCTGACTTCCAAAATTACTACCATTATTGTATTCAAAATGCCTGGTTCTCAACAACAACAAAAAAATTACAAAGCATACCAAAAAACAACAAAGTATTAGCCATTCATAGGGGAAAAAAAGAAAAGAAATTGACAGGAACCTTCCCTGAAGAAGCCCAGGCATTGGACTAACTAAACAAAGACTTTAAATGCACTACCTTAAATATGGTCAGAGGTCTGAAGGAAAAAGTTGACAACGAAAAGAAATCAAGAGAACAATATATGAACAAGTAGAGAATATCAGTAAAGAGATAGAGACTATAAAAAGAGAAACCAAATAGAATTTCTGGAGCAGAAAAGTATGGTAACTGAAATAAAAAATTAGCAGATTCAACATCAGACTGGAACAGGCAGAGGAAAAGAATCAGTGCACTTTGATATAAGGCAATTGAAATTACCCAGTCTATGATGCAGAAAGAGAAAAGAGTGAAGAAGAATAGAGGATAAGGGAGCCATGGGGTACCATCAAGACATTTCTTTATGGGATATGTTTATTTTACTTATTAAGATCTTGAATTCTACTCAGCTCTGGATTTTTAAAGGAGATTTTGGTTTCTGGAATTTTAGGGTAGATTTTCCTCTTTGAGGTACAGGCTATCAAAACATCGTAGATAGTATTGCTAATGAATATAGAAAGAATACTGGAACAGAAAGAGTAAAAAAATAAAACTACTGAGATAACACCATTTTGTTAGCTTCATTTTATACGTTGCAGTTTTGGAGAAGTGCTATATAAATTACATTGACTTTTTAGGATAGAGAAGTATCAAGCAAGAAAATTTTTCAGTAGATAGTTTTCACTGTATTATTTTCGGAAGCTTTATTCTGATATATACTATTTTCTTTCTTTGTCTTTCATAATTCATTCACTTATTTATAATGGTAGTTGTGAAGTCAGAGAGTATTGAGGCACAACCCCACATATCATACAGAATTTTCCTTGACTATTAGCATGAACAAACAGCAAGTACATGTTGTATTATACATTTTTCCATAAGCATGAATGTAATTTTTAATTAAGAAACAGTATATATAGGGGTGCCTGAGCGGCTCAGTTGGTTAAGTATCTAACTCTTGGTTTTAGCTCAGATCATGATTTCACAGTTCATGAGTTCGAGCCCCACATTGAGCTCCATGCTGAAAGCATGGAGCCTGCCTGGGATTCTCTCTCTCTCCCTCTCTCTGCCCCTCCTCCACTTGCTCTGTCTCTCAAAATAAATAAACTTTAAAAAAAAAGATTAAAAAAAATACATATACTTAAAAACTTATACCTTGCTTATTTATTGGCCATTAGCATAGCTTTGCTCTTAATTTCTTACAGGTTGATGAGAAGGCTCTAAAACACATAACAGAAATGGGCTTCAGTAAAGAAGCATCGAGGCAAGCTCTTATGGATAATGGCAACAATTTAGAAGCAGCGCTGAATGTACTTCTCAACAGCAATAAACACAAACCTGTTACAGGTCCACCTCTGAGAGGTAGAATTCATTAAGCTACGTGCCAGATAGTATTATTTTTTTTCTGGCTGAGGTTTTGTTGCTGGGCTTGGGGCGGGGTGGGGGGTGGGTAACGTGGTAAGTGGAAGGAGCACCAGTTTGGGAATCACAGAGACTTGTGCAAGTTCCTCTAAGTTTCTTTATCTTCATCTTTATGTCAAAGAGGTCTGATAATACCTTATTTAAGAGGGTTGTTTAAGTAATAGAGAAAATGTGATATAAAGTGAGTAGTTCTATTGATTGTTTTTAGAACTGTGTGCCTTGTATAAGTGATTGTAAACTTTTTAAAATTAATAAGAACATGACTTACTTAGTGTTATTCTTTTGTCATTCAAGTCTTAATCCTATATTCTTTTAAAGGATCAGTGGCTAAAGAAAAGTTTTATAAAAGTGATTTTTTTTCTCTTAAAAGGTAATTTACATGAACAAATTTAAATTTTCAGATAGATCATTTAGAGGACTAAAGGTGCTAGTTGATATACTCATTTAAAAACTTATTTATTTAAAAGATCCAGAATATATAAAAAATATGAAAAGAAAGAAATACAAAATCATACTTCAGGTGACTGGTGATTATATTTTAGTGTATTTTCTCTTTTTGTTTTTGCATGTACAATAAATATGTCTTGTTTTACTTCTTCAGGTAAAGGAAAAGGCAGGGGGAGAGTAAGATCTGAAGAAGAGGAGGAGCTGGGAAATGCAAGGCCATCAGCACCAAGCACGTTATTTGATTTCCTGGAGTCTAAAATGGGGACTTTGAGTGTGGAAGGTAGGCTACCTTTAAATGGATTTTTTTAATTAATTTTGAGAGAGAAAAATAAGAGTGAGAGTACAGGGGAGGGGCAGAGAGAGAGGGAGAGAGAATCCCAAGCAGGATATGCACCATCAGCACGGAGCCCAACATAAGGTTCAAACTCACAAACTGTGAGATCATGACCCAAGCCAAAATCAAGAGTTGGATGCTTAACAAACTGAGCCACCTGGGTGCCCCTGAAGTAGATTTCTTTTAAAAAGACCAAACATTATTTTGAATTGTACCCAAAAAAGTTTAATAAAGCAACTGACAGTATAACTTCTATTCTGGGTGATAAAAATTAAAAATTTTAAATTACAAATTTACTGTTTAACAGAAATGCAGAACAGAATTTTTAATTGCTACAGTCTGAACGTACAAAAGGCAGCTTATGTTGCCCTCTAACTCTATGATAGGTAATATTGCCAAACTCTTTCCCCCAACCTCACTGGATAAGAGCTTTAGCTATGAAAAACTGATTTGTTATGTTGGAGAATTTATTATTATATAATCTTACCTAACACTTTGTCAAATTGGTCCATCTCTTCTTTCTCCACATATTACACATTATGTGCAAATACTCAAACAATGAGTGAGATGCTCCCATAGTATGATATATTCCTTAATGTGATCATATTTTAGTGATGAACATAAACACTGAAAAGATAAAATATGTTAAATGTGTATCTTTTTTCTAAGCACAGATTGTAGTATTTTCTAAAATAGTGTGTTTTTAAAAATATGATTTCAAAACATTAGGAAAATACCCTTTTTCTTTTAAATTCCTTTATTATTTATTTAAGAGAGCACGAGCAGGGGCTGGGCAGAGGGAGGGAGAGACTCCCACCAGGCTCAGCCTCTCCGGAGAGCCCAGTGCCAGGCTGGATCTCATAATCGTGGGATCGTAACCTGAGCTGAAACTGGAGTAGGGTGTTCAACCAAGGGAGTCGCCCAGGGGCCCCAGGGAGATACACTTTTAAATTCAGTTTTTCTCTTTCAGATATATTTTTAATTTTAAAAAAGGTTGGAGATAAAATGCTGTGATAACAAATTTGAAACGTCCAGATTTCATGAAAAGGAAGCTCATTTCTAGATTATATAGAAAAGTCAATGCATTTTGAAAAAATGTTTGAAGTGGGTGAGATTTGTAAGCACACATTTAACAGCAATGTTTTCTTGGTTGTAAAGCATAATGTATTGGTTTCCCATTGATGTTTAATAGATTACCACAAATTTGGTGTCTTAAAACAATGCAAATTTATTATCTCATAGCTTCTGTGGGTCAGGAATCCAGACAAACTTAGTTGGGACCTTTGCTCAAGATCTCACATCCTGAAATCATGATTTCAGTTGGGGCTTGACCTTGGCTGAGGCTTGAGGTTCTCTCAAGCTCACTGGTTGTTAGCAAAATTCGGTTCCTTGTAGATTAAGACCATAGCCCCCATTTTCTTGCTTGGTGTTCCCTGGGGAGCTTTTAGCTCCTGGAAGCTCTTGGGTTCTTGCCGCCCGACCCTTAGTAAGCAGTTCCATCATGTTTGTTTGCTTCTCTAAAGCCAGTAAGAGAATCTCTGCTGCTTCTTCAAATCTCTGACTTCCTGATATTTTTGTTCCAACCTCCTTTATACTCTCCCAATCAGAACTGTGGTGATTTTCTTTTATCCCTCTGTCTCCCTACATTTGCTTTTGACTTCTGCATGTCTCCTAAATCATAATGAGGTTGAGACTGAGAATAGTAATTTATCTGTGACCCATGTGCCTATAATGCTTCAGTTCTCACAGAACATATTCTATACCAATAAAATGAAATAATATTAGCACTCCATTTGGAAAAAGGATTCACAGTTAATTAAGATACATGACATGGATACTGCACTCAGAAACAAACGTCAGTGTCTTCTGAGGAGACAGTTTATGAAGACATCTGGTAATACAGGGTTTTGTTTAAGTAGATGTGTTTTATTTATGTCACTGCTATTAATATGACATAGAATTTGCTAGCATGTGAGAAAAATATGGACTTTATAATAATAATATTCCCGATCCTTGGCCTTTACAAGATACAATCTGACCTTCAGACACATCCGCGGAGGAATATTGGCTCAAAGACAAGCCAAGTAGAGGGAGCTCTGGGCACCCAGGCTTGGAGCATCGGAACACCAGTTCCTGCCTTTGGGACAGTGTGGGAGAGGTGGGGCCATAGGGCCTGAGATGGAAGCAGTCGCTGGGGTCGCATCCAGAGCACTTTGCCCTAAGGAGTTTTTATTTTATCTAGATGGCAGTGCAAAGCTGTGACAGCTGGGAAACTTCATTGTTCAATGAAAGTTTGGTGCTTTCAGGCAACATTTTTCTTTTCCTGTGTCTGCAAGGGGGAAAATGGGATTGAGACTGAAGTGAGACTTCATTATAAGGGCTCCGAGAAATTCTTCATTCTATCAATGTATTTTACGTAGTGTTTATTCGTACCAGGTCTATGGCAAGTGGTGGGGATAGAGCATATAATACAAATAGCTCTTTTAGAACTTTTGGGGAATTACAGGGATCTTGTAGCTCTTACCCCAGAGAAGCCACAAACTAAAGGGACATAGAAATATTATCATTTACTTGGTGTAAACAACCCTGAAGAGCATATAAAGGCAGTTTTGAATACAGTAATCGGACATGATTTATATTTGTATAGACACTCCTTGGAGACATTGCAGGCTCAGTTCCAGACTGCCAGAATAAAGCATATACTGTAATAAAGTGGGTTAAATAATATTTAAAAAATTTTCAACCCATATGGAAGTTGTGTTTATACTGTACTGTAGACTATTAAATATGCAACTGCAGTTTGCCTAAAGAACAATGTACAGACCTGCATTAAAAACACTTCAGTGCTAGAAAGGGTTAACCATCCTCTGAGCTTTCAGAAAGTCATAATCATTGATGATAGATCACCAAAAAATAATTAATAATCAATTTGAAATATTGCACAAATTACCAAAATGTGACACAGCCGTGAAGTGAGCAGGGTTGTTGGAAAAAAATGACACCAGTAGACTTGTCGGACGCAGGGTTGCCCCAGACCTTCAGTTTGTAAAAACTGGAGTATCTGTGAGGCACAATTAAATGAGGTTTGCCTGTAATCTGTCAGACTTAGTCCTTTATTTCAAAGTTTCAGTGCCAAAATAAGACCACTAGTTATTTTGAATGGCGAGGAAATACTTTACTCAGGCAGACGTGGAAATACTGTTTGGTTTAATATGTCATTGTTTTAAATGTCTGACCAGAAGCTGAATCTGTCGGTAGCAGCTCTTCTGACCCTAAACTTTTCCTTTGATGATGTTGACATCATTCGTAAGAGATTATAACACATGACCACAAACAGCTGGACAATAAAATGATATGTATACATACTGAAGATGATTGTGCTTGTAGATGTTTCTGATATTGTCCTGGCTCTGCCTTCATGTAATCCCACTACAGTGAAGGTGACAGAATAGATGTGAATGCTCTGTGTGCGGTGGCCTCACTGTCACTCTCTCTCATTAAACCCACTCAGTACTACTGTAGTGTTCTTAGGTGAGCTGGGGTTCATAGTAAAATAAATGGATGAGGCAAACAACTGAATTGTTTCTCTGCTCATTTTATGGTTTTATGGTTTTTTTAAATTGGAAATAAAACCTAAAATAACTTTATGCTTTCATAAAATTGAATTTCCACATTGGCCTTCTCTCAGAATTTGGTCATTTTTCCATAAATCTTAGGTTCTCAGATTAACTCTTTATTGATGGGAGAAAACGTTGGCCATTTTCCGAAGGAAAATCTAGAGGGCTTTTCGGGATGCAGTCTCCATAAATGTTTAATGATTGAATGCCTTATGGACAGCTACTGAAAAACATTAGGATCTTACCATTCAAAAAAACTTTTTTTATGTTTTTTATTTATTTTTGATTGACAGAGAGAGACAGCATGAGCAGGGGTGGGTCAGAGAAAGAGGGAGGTACAGTATATGAAGCAGGTTCCAGGCTCTGAGCTAGCTGTCAGCACAGAGCCCGATGCGGGACTCGAACCCACAAACAGTGAGATCATGACCTGAGCCGAAGTTGGACACTTAACTGACTGAGCCACCCAGGCGCACCACGGATCTTACCATTTTAATGTCCAAACCATTGGTGTCATTATCTGGGTCTGTTGCAGTCCCATATTGATTATAAAGAAATAATCATGATTCAGTGATATATATATCTGGGATTTTTAAATTTTCATTTCTAGTTTAGTTGAATAATCAAATCTTTCTTGGTTCTATGTTTTTTATCATATAAGCTATCAGAGGATTTTGTTTGATGTTAGTATCCTAGAAATCGTCTTTCAGCCGAGTAAATAAACCTCGGCCTGGATGGACTTCTTACTGTCGTATCAGATTCTGTGTAATGTGTCAGGCTTCTTGGAGAAAAAAAAGAATGAACTTCTGACAAATTTAAGGCAAGTTAGCAACACCTTTACTTTCACATTATATCATATATTTTTATCTAAAAGGTGGCTATCATTTTTTTATTCTAATTTTTTTTTTAAATTTTTTAAATACTTTTTTATTATTTATTTTTGAGAGACAGAGAGAGACAGTGCGACCAGGGGAGGGTCAGAGAGAGAGGGAGACACAGAATCCGAAACAGGCTCCAGGCTCTGAGCTAGCTGTCAGCACAGAGCCCGACGCGGGGCTCGAACCCACGAACCGTGAGATCATGACCTGAGCCGAAGCCGGACGCTTAACCGAGTGAGCCACCCAGGCGCCCCTAATTTTTTAAACTTCCATCAGAGGTCATTGATCATCACATGTACTTTTCTTAGAGATTTTCTCTTAACATTACTTTTTGTTGTATCTTTAAATTGGAATCAAACATAACTCTAGTTGGCATTTTTATCAGTATTCTGAAAAAAATGAGATTGGATTACATTGTTTTCTGAGGGTAATCACTAATTAAAGTGTTTCTTTGTGATATATAATGACTTGATGTCAGCTTGGGAAGATTTCATTGATCAGCTTGTGATAGGGTAGAGTTCCAAAAGGCTCTTTGTATATAGATTTTTTTAATTTGGTTTTACAGATTAGACATAATTGGTGGCTAGATTATCAATCCAACTTTCAAAAATCATTTTTGTGCCATCGTATACTTTATCAATGTATCAACTTGTGATACATAACTACCACGTAAATCAATGTCCATCGGGAAAATGTATTTTAAATTTTAACTTGAGCCAGAAAGAATAGTTTTGATTCTTTGGGTTATTATGGAAGATTAGGTTGGCCAGAGATGGGAGTAGGAATACTGTGAGACAAAAGCTTTATTGTTTTGACTTTCTACATCTAAATGAGACCAGGGTAACCTTAATTTGTTCTGAATGGGGAACAAAAGACATTGTGAGACTAGTGGACAGATTAACTCTCTTACATTTCAATTTATCTACTATCCCTCTTTTTATAGCCTATTCTGTAAATTATATGTTATCAATTTTACTTGTTTCTTCATATTTTGCATCAGAATTTTAGAAAGTAGAATAAAGAAGATGACCTAGTCCTATGCTGAGTAAACACTTGGAAAAATATGAAGAACATTCAAATAGAGATATTTTTATGAAAAGGATAAGATTTAAATTAAACAAATATAGGAACTAAGAACTCATCCAACATTTATAAATGTTCACAGAGTTCGGTAATTCCTCAAGAAGCACAATTATCTGGTTCTGCCTTTTTGGCTTATTGGTAATAATTGAGAAAAGCGCCTCTTTCCTCGTTATATCTGTGACCCTTCTACTTCAAACTTGCCAGCTGTGTGTGTCTTGTAGAGCATACTGAAGGCAGTGAGAAGAAACCGGCACCTTTTTTTTTTCAACCACTTTCTCTAGAAGCATCTCTTAAGTGGCCTCAGTTTCAAGACCACAGACTACAGTTTTACTGCACAGTGAGGAGTTCCAGCTTCCTGGTAGGGGATGCGGAGACTCTCACTAACTACCCTGCACTTGTTTTTGCTAAACAAGTTTTACAGATGAGGTTCCATCACTTGTATCACCCTATTTTCTGGCACCAACTTCTAAATTAGTTTGCTTTAAGATGTAAGCCACAGAAATACAAATAAGCAGAAAAGGAATATTTTGGCTTAATAACTGGAAAATCATTCTGTCTCTGAATTCTGTTGTTTTTTTTGTATGTTATCAGACTGTCTCCATGTGGTAGTAATGATTGACCCAGGTAGCTCCAGGCGTAGAATAAGGCTAACATAGAAAGGGCCAAAATGACATATAAAGATAGGCAGGTAAAAAGACTCAATTTTGCAAGTAAATACTTTGGAGGGAAAGATAACTACCTTTGATCTGATAATTATTGGTTACCCAAGCCCAACTGAGTTCCACCAATGATATTGGCATTGTTGTATGCGGAGTGGCTAGGACAGAAACCCAAAGAGACTTGCAGAAATGAGCACTTACAACCACTGGTGTCAGGAGATTAAAAAAAAAAATTTTTTTTGTCAGAAACAGGGAAATGGTCCTCATACTTAGGAGGTCATTTAGAAAAAAGCTTCTGTCCCCTTTGTCAGGAAAGTACAGGACATCTTAATGGATTAATTGATGTAATTGATATTATCAGTGTTATATGTAAGGAGGAAGGAATAGTTCCCACTACTACCTTCCTCTGAAAGCAGGATTCTATTACCAAAAGGGGAGAATTGGACAAGAGGCTGGGATAGATAAGTACAACGGATTCTACCACTAAGTTAAATCACAACTTTTGTATTTAGTAGCTTATGTCTTTGGGAAGGTTACATAACCTCTTAAATCTTAACATCTTTAGTGGGAGATGGTGAAATACTAACAGCACCTAAGTTTAGGGTTGTTGAGAAGATCCAATTAGATAAGGCGCATAGAGTGCTAAGCACAGTGCTTGGCAGTTAAGCCTCTTTATAATGGTAGTTCGCCCTCCACCACCACTACAGCCTCCTTCCCTCAGCACCCCTCATCTCCATGCCCACTCCCCTACTCCAGGCCCTCATCAGCCCGCCACCAACTCTTTGCAGAACTTTATCATCCCAATCTCCCTACTGTGGTCAGTGATCTTTCAAAACACAAATTTAATCCCACTACCCCCTTGGTTAAAATATCCTATGATCTCTTTTCATTGTCAGAATAATATTCAGACTCTACTACATATACTATTTTTGTGGTGGTCTATCCCTCTATTTCCTGTGGGTTTTGTGAGAAGTAGCATTCACTTGGTTACCATTACTGCATAATTTCAAATTCTGCATAATATTCAGACGTAAGTAATATATTTAGATGTTGGCAGATACAGTATTGGTGGTTGATGGGTAATTGACATGAAGTCGCATGCTTTTGATAGTTGTTAGGTGTCTTTTTGGGTTTTGTTATTTTCTTTTCATCAGGTTTCAAGTTTGGCTTATAGATGTATATAGCTCAAATTTTGAAGACTGAAGAATAGGAACTATAGGAAGGATATGTGATACAGTGGTGATAGTGTAATTGGAAAAGCAGGAAACTAAGTCAGGAAAAGAGAGTATGTAGGTGTTAGGCTACATGTTCTTGTGAAGGGTTTCCTCAAGAAAGGATTGCCCAAGTAGAGATCTTCCTTGACTTAAGATAGGATTACATCCTAGTAAATCTACTGTAAGTTGAAAATACCACAAGTCAAAATGCATTTAATACACCTAGCCTAAAGTGTATATACCAAACATCATAGCTTAGCCTAGCCTAGGGTAAGCATGTTCAGAACACTTACATTAGCCTACACTCGGGCAAAATCATCTAATACAAAACCGATTCTCTAACAAAGTGTTGAATGTCTCATGTTATCTGTGAAATTCTGGAATGAAAATACTGTGAAAATATTCCACATTGCTACACAAGTAATGTCCTGATTATGAATAAATTTAGTAGTTACTTGAATTTAATAATTATATAGAAAAAATTGTACATGGATACAGGGATAATTTTCGTGAAAAATTTTAAAGGAAATACATAGAAAATTGGTTAAAATTAGCTTATCACAAATTCGAAATGCCCTCCTTAACGCATGTCTTAGAAGGACACTTTAAGAATAGAAACTAAGAATTGAGGTTAACAGGTGTGTTGATCATGTACCATAGAAGTGTATCGTTTCCCGTTGTATCTGTGTTACCTGACAAGTTTAGAAAAAAATTAAAAATATAGTTAACAAAAGAAAAGTGGCCCATTATCTCATCACCATATTCTGTTTTTGTTTCTATTTGAGATCATACTTACATAACCTGCTTTTTGCCCTAACAATAAAATATATAATTCTATGTAATTATATATTTCTATCAGCATAATTTTTAATGGCTGCATAGTAATCAATTATAATTCCATTAATGTTGTTAGTAATTTGAAAGTTTCCAAATTTTGCTATAATAATAACCTTCCAAAATAGTCTTTTAGTTAAATTTAGTTAACTAAGTTAGTTACATTTATTTAAATTTACATATCGATGACTATTTTTTCAGACAAATGTCCGGAAATCAAATTATTTGGCAAACATAACATGTTTGTTAACCATGCTGTCAGTTATAGTTTCTTTGGTGCTTAGATCTATAGAAGAGAGACAGCTTTGTTCAGAATACAAGGATACATGAGCCTCTTTTTCACTTTTGCCATTCTTCTGTTTTTCTCCTCCTCAATTAGTGGTCCATTCATTTAAGCATTTATTGACCACAAAATAAAATATGTGCCATTTTTGAGCATCTGCTCTATGCTAGGACCTGTTCTAGGTGCTTTGCATACTATTAATTCATAAATCATTTAACCATCTGCAAATACAAAAGATACATCATTATTTCCATTTGACAGATAAAGTATACCCTTAGATATAAACTATATTACCCATAAGAACTAAAGACCTGGAATTTGGACCGCTCGCTGTCTGATTCTCTGTCAGAACTCTTTCTACCATGCTCCATTTCTAAACGTCTGTTGGACTTTTGGGGGAAAGAGCAATCAAGAGTTTAATCTTAAGATATGCCAATTTTTAAAAATCAACAAGGGACATCAAGCAAGCAGTTGACTTTAGAGATCAAGTAGAGGTGGAGGAGCCAGCAAAGGAAACTGAGAAAGCAGCTTTGCCAAAGTAGTAGGAGAATGAGAGTGAGTGAGAGATAAGGAACGGGCCTTTCGAGTGTACAGAGCATCCCTAGAGTCCAGGTGCACGTTTCCCAGCAGGCTGTGGGAGACGTGTGGCGTGAGGGAATGCCTGTTTCCTAGCTCTTCCTCACGTCTGTGGTGTAAATATTTACACTATGGCTGATCTCAGACTCTCAGTAGTTTAACAATCAGTTTCCAGATTTTCTGAAAATTTAATGTTAGTTCTTCTACAACATTCATGTTGGTTCCAGCACATGACTGATTGAAAGCCTGGACAAAAACAGTGAAGTGATAGGGTTGGAAGATAAGCTGTTGGATATCCAGCAGATAAGTATTATATGGGCATGAAATAATTATTTTGAAGAGAATGATAAGAAAGAACACATTTAATATAGGATGAAAAGGTTAAACTAAATGCTTGGGATGATGGGTGATTTCTCTTTCTGCCTATAAATTTATAAAAGTTTATATTTTATTTTTACAGTATTTTGAAAACATAATCATTTAATAAGTACCTGTAGTTATATGTGCTTACAAGGCATAAAATGTAGTCCCTGGTCTTATATTTTGTAATCTATATCAGAACTTATACAGAATAAATTTGCAAACGAAAGTATTTTTTTTATTGAGGAAACAAAAATGCAAATTTTGAGCTGATGGACTAATTTTCAGTGCTAAAAAGTTTTGTATTATAGAATATACTCAGCATCTAAAGATATTTTCCATAAAAAGCCCTGATTTGTATCATTGAGATTAGTTGAGAATTTTGGGGTAAAAAACTCATGTATAAAATGGCTGAAATATAGGCCTAACAATATTAGAAAGTGTTATGCTTCAGTTATGATGTGAGTTCATGTACTAATCAATTGAGACAGTCTTTTTGTAACAAATACTTTTAATGATTTATGTTTGTTTTGTTTCACTTGTTGGAGGATTACTCTCAGTAGTTTCAGCTATTGTATCTGAATCATTTTCCTTATCAGTAGGTAACCTATTGTAGTGGGGTACTGTGGCTTTTTAAAAATAATATTCTAGCCCATAAATGGACATTCTTTTGCTTTTTCCCTATAAAAATCCTCCTTATTTTCATTTTATTGCCCCTGAAAATTAAGTACCTTTAAATGTCACTAGCATATTTTAGATTCAAATTTTAAGAGTTCTCATTTTTTTTTTGCTATAGTTTTCTGTGAAATTTGCAAGAAAATGTGTTACAAAGATAATGTGGAGTCTAAAATTATCATACTCACGATCTCGGAAAATATTAATCAGCGTAGAGGAAAAGATCACCCAAGTTAAGTTTAGTTTCTTACACTTGACAGATGTTTCCTGTATGAGAGTTTTAGTTGTTCTGACACATCATCCTTTGAGTTTTTACAAGTTTGATAATAAGTGACATTTTAGTTGATGTTTCCAGTGTAATTTTCCCAGTACACATTGATATTTGAGTTAAAGCAGAAATAATATACCTTGTTATTTCTAAGTGATTTTTAACTTACAAGTTTAGCATCTCTTATATAAACTCCCAGTTTATCAACAAGGGGGCCATTTACGTGACTCACCCAAGTCCACTAATGAACAACTGAACGAAAGGCACCAATGACGGTGAGTAGTACGGGGATGATCGTAAGGCTGCAGTGCCATGTTGGATTAAAAACTTCTTGTGTTCTTATATGTCCAGGATATGCTAGGAAGATGAAAGAATCCAGTTTGGGTTTTATAAGAAACACGGAAGTATGCCTGGCCATGCTTATTTGGTATTAGAGTTGGTTGTTGTCTGTGGGGCCGAAGGAGAAGGACTTCCCACAGAAAGTGAAATTTAAGCTGAGATCCAAAGAGAAGCCCGAGAAACCCTCCTGGGACACATCGAGGCACTGGGCAGGCATGCAGGCTTGCGTGATCAAAACACATTAACACTCTCAAGGGGCACCTGCGTGGCTCAGTCAGTTAAGGATCTAACTCTTGATTTCGGCTCGGGTCATGCTTTCATGAGGACATAAGTTCGAGCCTGGTGTCTGTCTCCACACTGATAGTGCAGAGCCTGCTTGGGATTCTGTCTCTCTCCCCCTCTCTCTGCCCCTTCCCCGTACTCACTCTCTTTCTCTCTCTCTCAAATAAGTAAACGTTAAAAAAAACAAGTCAGAACAAGACTTTTCTCATTTACCAGGAAGCAAAACTGTTTTAGAGTATCTATTAGTTACTGATGAAGAAAAGGCAACTTGTGGCTAGAAAAGCCCTCTAAAGAGGATGATACAAACTTTGTGTTTAATGTGTTTAGAGATAGAAGAAAAATTAAATTAATCCAGTGGTATATTTTACATACAAAATTTGTGATGAAGCTGTATTGCTGCAATTTGTTCATAAAATCAGCTAGGTTAAATATATGTATGTTAATGAATTGACCTGTATAGGTAATGGGTTTTTTTTACCCTGGCAAAAATATTTTATGGTAATCCTAACCTGTGTTCTGTGAGGAAATACTGAAAATGACTCCTGGTTATTAATGATTTAATGCTACTAGCGTGATGGTGTTGTTGAGCATGTATAGCAGGGAAGTTAATAGTGGGCTGTGGAGCCTGAGTGCTTGGTTAATCCCAGTTCTACCCCAGTTCGATGTGTGTCCTTGGTTAAGCTTCTCCCCCTTCCGTATTTGCAAGATGGGGTTGTTATTATAGTTATACCCTGAGCTAAGCTCCTTTGGTCGTTTAACTGTATGAATCCTAATGTACTCCCCAGACTATAAACCTTTGGTTTTCTGTTGCACCTGTAAGGACAGGCTTGGACTCTGCCTGCCTTTTGAACAGGACTGGAGAACAGGCAGCGTTTGTGGTGCAGGTGCACGTTGTGTTCTGGGTATTCTTCTATCTGTTCCTTTATAGCAGCAGTGATTTTGTGCATCATGCCCCGCTTTTTTTTTCATGAACCTTTCTCTCTCTGTTTTTGAAGAGGATTTATGATGCTAAAGGATTAATTCTGTGAACCCTGATTATCATGAATATGTTTTTTGTGAGCTTAGCCTTAAGCTTAACGTTTGTCACAATTATGAGAAAATATCCTGAAAACTTAAAAAAAAACTTAACATCTTTGATTAACAAAAGAAGATGCCATGTCCAATTACTGACGTTCATTTTTGTGTCTTTTTTCTTCCCCTGGAATTTGTTTTTATTTGGCATAAGGGACATCAATTTTGGGATAGTGTTATATATAAAAAAAACTGTTCTGCCCCTTGAAACTGATAATTACCAGTGGTTGTGTTTTCATCTAAAATTGGGCCTGCAAGGATTTTTTCAAGAACACATGAACTCCACGAAGCAAGTTTCCAGCCAGGACTTTGTGTGTGCGGTTCCTGCTCCTTGGACCACTCTTCTCAACTTTCAGTGCATTGCTTCTCATTCTTCAGGGCACAGCCCAAGTACCATTTCTTCAGAGAAATGCTCCCCCTAAGTTGGGGGGAGCTCTCCCACTCCTCCCAGTTTTATATAAAAGTCTATATATTTCCCTTTTTGTCTTTTTCACAATTCTAAGCTGTGTTATTAGTTTGTTTACTTATTTGTTACTTGCTTCTCCCCATTATATGTAAAGCAGCACCGGATAGAGCGTTGAGGAGTCTGACCACTGCTTTTTAGACAGTTACGAGTATGGTGTTGACGCTTGTGTGCAGTCAGTGCTCGCTAACTGTAGTACAGAGTCACTCAGTGAAGGTCGTAGGTAGGTAGCATTACTCCAGTTTTAAAAAGTAACACAGCTGCTTAATTGTAGGAAGGGGACTTACTTTCAATTGTCAGTCTAATTCCCAAGGCCCTATATGGACCATGAGAAAAGCAATTTCACAAATATTTTCTAATTGATTCCTTGCCATAATCTTGTAATAAGTATGATTATCCACACTTTCCAGATGAAGAAACTGGGGCTCTTTGTGACTTCATTAAAGATGCATCACTCAGCAGTGGGAGAATTAATTTATTTGGCTTGAGCTCAGTGTTTATATGCTATGTTGTGCGGTCTTTCTCTGTAATCACTTGAACTCAATCTAACAATGTCCCAATGTACTTTGAAGCAAGCATTTCATATAGAAAATAAGACAGGAAAGTATTTTTCTATTTCAATATTGCCCCCTTAGCTGAGCCCAGGTGACAGTGTTAAAACAGCTAATGGTTTTAAACTTGGAAACTTGTTCCATGCCCATTGCTTTTAGTAACTGTGTCTTTCTTTTAGCAATTCTTACTAAATACCATCTGTTTGCCTGACTATTGTAGCTAGGCATTGGGAAAAAACAATGCCAAGTAAAACTTACACTCTACTCTTAATTTGGTTAATACTTAATAATATTTAAAGTACCCTCCTTTAAAAACAAAAAAACACGTAATATCAAAAAGAATGAGATACTTCTGGGCACTGACATGGAAATATGGCCATGGTATACAGTTGATTGAAAAAGTATACAGCAATGAGGCGCCTGGATGGCTTAGTCGGTTAAGTGTACAACTTTGGCTCACGTCATGATCTCATGGTTTGTGGGTTCAAGCCCCACATTGGGCTCTGTGTTAACACCTCAGAGCCTGGAGCCTGCCTCGGATTCTGTCTCCTTCTCTCTCTGCCCCTTCCTCACTCACTCTGTTGCTTGCTTGCTCACTCTCTTTCTTTCTTTCTCTCTCAAAAATAAACATTAAAAAAAAAAAGTATACAGCAGCCTATGAAATATAAGCAAGTCTGCTTTTTTTGTTTAAAATTTAAAAATGTGTATAGATACATCTCTATGACTTATATAAAAAGGAAGAATACCTTCTGAAATGTTAATAGTGGCCATCCCAAGGGGTGGAATTTGGGTAGGCAGAAGGTAGTAGTACCTTTATTCTATATGTATTTTTTATGATAGGATTATGAGTAATTTTTACTTTTAAAAAATATTTCTTAGTATTTTCTAACATAGAAACATTTGGGGTATATAAAAAATTTTATCTAGAGAATGTTTATAATATTTTAAGTAGAAAACAGTATTAAGATTATGATTTTCTGATTAAAATTTTCTCTACAATGTGACTTATATAATCTGACAGTAAAGTTTTTACTAAAGCATTTTTTCTGCCCTATTTCCAACAATGAGCATAAGAAAAAACCTATCACAAACAAAAAATAAATAAAGTGAGGTAAGGATCCTAACTAAAGGTAGGGGTTGTGGGAGGGGAGCCGGGTAAATAGGGAAGCGCCTTACCATCCAAGTGTTTAAATTTGCTTTCTTAGTTATAATGCTAATAGTAACCATAATAATAACAGTGACAGCTCACATTTACTGAGTGCTTATTAAAGCCAGATATTGTACTTTGCAGGTATTAGCTTAGTTAATCCTTTGAGCTAGGCTCTATTGTTATCCCATATCTTAAAGATGAGGCTCAGAAAAGCTGCATCTTATCTAAGGTCACAAAACTTAATTCGAAGAGCTGCGGTGTAACCTCGGCGGCTTTTCTCCAGGGCCTGTGCCCACACACTTGGTGTCTCTGAGTGCCAGATTGTGAGATTCTAAGTACCAATCCAGCTGTTAATAGGGGTCTCAGGGCTTTTGTCTGCATTAATGGAAAGAGATTATTAATTTTAGGTCAGGATTCTGGTGGTATCCAAAGTTTCCTAGTATCCAATTTTATTTTTTCAGCCCAACAGGGATTAGGGAAAGAGCCTCTGTGATTTCTTCCTCTCACCAGAAATGAACAGATGTAGGTGATAAAATTGTAACTAACATGTTGTTGGTTGCATTCTGTTTTGTTTCTCTAGGCAAGCAGCTTGGTATAATGGTAAATAGTGGCTTCAGTTAGATTTGGGTTTAAATTCTGGCACCAACATTTTCTAGCTTCTAGTCTTCATCATTTCTTTTTGTAAAATAAAGATAATATTGCCCTTTGGAGTGGTTATGAGAATTACATGAAATAATATAGGCAAAAGACCTTCAAAGTAGAGTTGTTAGGCACACAGTAAAATATAAATAAAAATTAAGTCACTTTTCCTGGTAGATGCCTCAGAATAAACCAAAGAATCATCTTGGGAAACAAAATGTTCCTGATTTTCTACTATAAAATGTAGGTGCAACTGTGACTGCAAAATGAATATTCAGCAAAGAAATATTAATTAGTTTAAGATGCCCGATCAGTTCAGCACGTTCATATATACCAACCCAAATCATTTGTGGAAATTAATAAATTTTTTTAATTATCCTTTCATTTCAAATCATGGGAATACAAAACATTGTAATCAATTATAAACATACAATTGAAACTCATGATCTGGTATAATAGGAACATTAGAAGTCAGACTGAACTCATACAGCAATCTTTTATTAGATTTTTCATATGAGCTTTTCTAAAATTTAATTTTATTTCTTTTTTATTCAAGAAAGAGAGAACTTACATGAGGGTGGGGCAGAGACAGAAGGAGAGAAGGAGAATCCCAAGCGGACTCCACAGTGTCAGCACAGAGCCTAGTGCAGGGCTTGATCACACCAATCATGAGATCATGACTTGAGCCAAAATCAAGAGTCAGACACTTAACCAACTGAGCCGCCCAGATACCCCTCATACAGGCTTTTATAACTTTGGTCTTTAAGGGGCAGGCGCCTGGCAGGCTCAGTCAGTGGAGCATGCAACTCTAAATCTCAGAATCATGAGTTTAAGCCCCATGTTGGGAGTGGAGCCTACTTAAAAAACAAAGAGAGAGAGGGTATCACTTTTGTTTTTTAGATGTTTTCACAGTTTCATCTATTTTATGATGATTTTTTTTCATTATTTTTCCTAATATCCTTTATTTTCTCCCATTAAATACTAAATATTACCTATTTCTATTTATGTTTTTGTTTCATGTTTCTTTCTCAGGTCTTTAAAAAAAACCCTACATTTTATTCTTCTGCCTATACAGAAAAGAATCTCGGTATATTTATTGTTAGAGTGACTGTAGACCTGGCCTGCAGTGCTGAGTAGTATTTCGGGTGGTTTGAAATTATCATACCCTCTGGAGACTGTGCTGGAGAGCAAGTAGATTCTGAGTGAAGAACTGAGGAACTTTCTGTTTGATTTGGGGTATTTCTTAATTTATTTAAAATCACATTGCCACAATTGAGCATAGTCTGTTATTTATTTAATCGATTAGCTCAGTTTCAAAATACCTGCTCTGTATCTGACTTCCTTCCATGCCAACGTAGGTCAGAAGATCTTGGGTTTAAGAGAATTCAAGAATGATGAAACATTTAAGGATCTTCCTTTCTTGGCTTACTGTTATTTAATTTTTGAAAAAAGTGGACGTATATGAAAACTATGTTCTTTCAAAAGCACAATTGTATTTTCTGTCTTATTTAAATAGTTTATTTCTTAGAGCAAGTTTTATTTTAGTGTTTAAACGTTTATGTATTTTGAGAGAGAGAGAGAGAGAGAGAGAGAGAGCATGCACATGCTCGTGTGGGTGTGAGAGTAAGGAGGGGCACAGAGAGAATCCCAACCAGGGTCCCTGCTGTCAGTGTGGAGCCTGATGCGGGGCTTGATCTCATGAACCATGAGATCGTGACCTGAGCCAAAACAAGAGTCGGATATTTAAGTGGCTGAGCCACCCAGGCACCCCACTTATTTAAAAAAATAATTTTTAATGGATTCTTCCATCACAGTATTATCTCAACGTAATAATAGAAATGAAGTATTTTCATATATGGTATATGAATATTATATCCATTATAATATGTAGTGAACATATTAGTAAATCATTTTATTTTATTTTGGCTCTAATGTACATCATCAAGTAAATAAAATATGGAAATCTTTTTTTTTCTTTTAGAGGAATTGAAATCAAATGCTCCCATATTTTGTGTACATGGTCATCCCGATCCCTGTCTGTAGTCCAGACTTAGTTACTCTCGTGATGACCTACATTATTTGTACTTCCTGACCATCATGGACATTCATGGCCCTAACTGGCATAATTTAAGAAAAATCTATTAGGGGGCGCCTGGGTGGCTTAGTCAGCTAAGCATCCAACTTCAGCTCAGGTCATGATCTCATGGTTTGTGGGTTCGAGCCCCATGTCCGGCTCTGTGCTGACAGCTAGCTCAGAGCCTGGAGCCTGCTTGAGTTCAGATTCTGTGTCTCCCTCTCTCTCTGACCCTCCCTTGTTCGTGCTGTCTCTGTCTCTTAACAATAAATTAAAAAGCAATTAAAAAATTTAAAAAAAGAAAAATCTATTAGTAATCATAGTGTATCCAAAATGCTTCGTAAATATTTATTCAAATACCTTCATATTTGACTTATTTTGGAAGCTGAAAATTGTCTTCAGCTCACTGTATCAGGGACCTCTATTAAATAAATCTCATAACACTTGTATCTTAAGGTAAGTGTGAGGGGTATTGATAATGTGTGTGAAGTGCTAGTGTGTCATGCTTAATACATAGCAGATAGTCAGCAAGAAGCAGCTGCTGTTTTTATCCTCTAATAATGACTGGAACGTGCTTCCTGCAGAAAATGCTCATTTGCATCCTGCTTATGTTCACTATTCTTGCTTTCCTAAATCTTCACTCCTGGATAATAATGCCAGCAGAAACCAAAGGTGACCATTTTTCTCTTTCTAAAGAAGGATTTAATATTGACTACAGTTGTTAAAAATAAGATAGTTGTGTGATATTTATAAAGCAAATCTTGGGAAAAAATGATTTTTAAAAAAGTGTCTAAATAGTCTTGGCTACTATTTGAGATCTTGCATATTTGAAAACATGTAATCCTTGTCAAAATTAATGTGTGATTTGGCTATATATAGAATTGTACTTAGAAAATAATTTTCCTTTAATTTTAAAGACATTTAAAGCCTATTAGATGGCTTTAGCTTTCAATGGTTCTGCTGAGAAGTTTCTTACCAGTTTGAGTCTTGATTTTTACTGTAACTTATTTTGTCACTCAGGAACTTTTTAAAGGTCTTCTCTTTACCCTGTTGTTTGAGACATTTTACCTTGTACCTTTTGCCTCCAGTGGGTATTTGAAAATGTCTGGGGACAGTTTTGTTTATTACTATAACTAGGGAGGATGCTTTCATTCTTTGGCATGTAATGCCTGGAGGTCAGAAGGATTAATTTTCTTGCGTTGCAGTAAACAGTCTCACCCAAAATGTAAGTAGTGCCACTGTTGAGAAACATTGTGACCCTTGTGTATGACAAGAGGAACAAGGCGTGTACATCAAAAACCAGTCAATATGTTTGGTAATAAGATTACAGACATGATATGTGAAACAGTGAAGGAAGAAAGTGTAAATGACATGTCTCAAATTGAAGTAGAATAAAAACACAGCTGTTAAATTATCTATGAGTAGATTTGCCATGTTACTACTTTGGGTTTCTGGTTTGACATGATCGGTGCTGTATTATTTAATCATATTTTTGACACTTTTCCCCATATTTCCAAGTGGTACCTGCTCTTAATTAGTAAGTAAAAAAAAAAATACTCTTTTCTGTAGGAGAGTATCTGTTTGTAATCTAAACACTTACAGATGCAGAAAGAGTTGAAGAATAACATTTTTGCAAGGGCTAGAACTTGACTGCCAATGATAACTGTACATATTTGAAGTAGGATTCAGGAAGGGGTTGAGCAAGGGTTGTTCTTGTATGGTTTCATAGAGGCTTCTGGGTCAGCAGTTTGCAATTCTGTTGCATTAATGTTTTGGGAAGTGAAATAACCAGAACAGCACATATAGATAGCTATCTTATAAGAGTGCAAACATTTGAGGACAAAGACAAATTCCTTTCAAATTATTCACCATTTTCTCATGGTTTATATCATTGCTATACTTCACTAATGTGGCTGACCAGGAAAACTTCATTAGAAATACAGAACTCTAAGGAAGCAGAGAGGACTTAGGATAATGAGGTGGGAAGGTAGTAGGAAATGTTAAAATAGTAGTTTGATAATTTGTATTAACATAATAATTTTTAGGTATTTTTAAATCCATATTTTTTGTGATTTTTAAAAATTTATATCCAATTAAATAATTCAGTATTAATATAATCTTTATTTTAATATGCATATAATAACTTCTACTTTTCAGAACCTAAACCACAGCCACAGCAGCTTCATCAGGGACAACACCGATTGTCAAATACTGAGCAAAATGGAGTCAAAGATAATAACCAACCACGGTATCTGCCTCGAAATGATACCAGACAGCCAAGAAATGAAAAGCCTCCTCGTTTTCAAAGAGACCCCCAAAATTCAAAGTCAGTTTTAGAAGGCAGTGGATTACCTAGAAACAGAGGTTCTGAAAGACCAAGTACTTCTTCAGGATCTGAAGCCTGGGCTGAAGAGAGAAGCAAGTGTGATAGACCCTATTCTAGATATGACAGAACTAAAGATAC